>NW_018164471.1:135891-152090 GCF_001263595.1 Phalaenopsis equestris | reverse complement strand
TCCTAATTCCCTCTAATTGGGCATGATAGCCACCACTTAGCCATTTTTATAAAAAGTAACTCCCACGACCGTTGAACTAAGTGCTGAAAATTTCGTAGAGAGACCTCTCCAAATTGACCACATAGCTTCCCTAAGATCCCCTCAATGCATTCCAACTATTTTCCCTCACCAATTTCCACTGCCTGAGTTCAATTTTAAGCTCAAAATCTTGTCGGAAGCTAGGACAGAGCTCATTACACTTCCACACTCCACCAAACTCAAATTAACTCTACCCACACCTTCATAATAGTGAAAGAAGCCAAAGCCCCATAAAATCCCCCTAAAATAAAATCCCCCTTCCACAGAGCCTCTACCATAGCTCTAGACCAACACCCAAATCCGACCGTGATTGAATTCATACCTAGACCTTGCCCCACAGCAAGAGGCTTAATCCCTAACCTCCTTAGACCCTAACGAACGTGCCAAGACCCTCTGATTGAAGCTTCACTTCTCATAGTAAAGGTATAAAACTTCTCTCCTTCCCAAGTCTATTTTGATTCTCCATTTGATTAGGCTTAATTTAATTGCATGATTACCGTATGGATGTGTTCTCCCCACTTAGACGAGTTCATAGGATCAAAACCAAAGCGATTTGGTTGAGTCTAGGCTGAGATCTAAGGTTTTTAGTGTGGACGGTCACGGGATCAATCTATCAGGGACGATGACGGTGAGTAGTTTGATCAAGCGTGTATCAAATGGACGGCCGAGATGAAGTCAAATAATGTTTGTTTACACGAACAGCAGGACGTGTGGCTACTGGCGTGGATGGTGACGTAAAATGGGAGTGCGCCGAGTGGAGCTTTGGAGTCGTCGTAGGTTGATGGGGCGCCGCGTGGATAAGTAGAAAAAAAGGACTTTTTCTATTTATTTAAACTCCCTTAACTTCAAAAATCCATAAATTTGTGTAGAAAAATCAGAAAAATAAAATAAAAATACCCCCTTGCTCAGTGAACAGAGGAAAATAATGTGGAAATAATTTTAAGTCCATGTGATGCATATTTTTTTTAATTATTTAAATATTAATTTGAATCTTTTGATTCTCCATGCATGTAGACTTATCATCATAGCTTAAATTTTTGGCATATTGTACCCTCTGTCAAGAAGAACATTCTCTGATTTTTCCAAAGTCAGAGGAGGTCCCTAGACAGAGGATCACATTTTTTAAGTCTATGTGCATTATTTGCTTAAAATAATTATGAAAATTAGCATGTTGATTAGAAAATTCCAAGAAAATTTTGGAAGGTCCACCATTACCAGAGGAGCATTTGGAAATGATTTCATGGGTTAAGTCATTTAAAATGTACTTAATTTTCATAAACTGTAAATCATTAAGGAAATTAATTTTGGAAGATATAAACATTTAAATGACTTAATTTTTTATCTCCACTATTACTTATGATCCAGAGAACTCGCCATAAAAAGTTCAAAATATTTTGAGTTCATTTGATAAATTAAGTTGATTTTTAAAGATAAACATCATTTTTGGCATTTAAATGATTTTTAAAAATTGAAATATAACTCAAAAATTTATAAAAAACTTATATTTTGAGTTCTCTGTGATCAGGGGTATTTTATAAAAATAAAATGATATTTAAAATAAAAACTTGATTTTTAGCCTATTTTTAATATTTAAATAATTAAAAATTCCTAAAAATCACAAAAAAAATAAAACTCATGGAAATGTTCTAAATTGCTTCCTAATCACTGGGAATTATTTAGATAAATTTTTTTGTGAAAAATCTCCCCAAGTTCTTATAGATCCAGGTGCTAACGAGCTTAACCAAATCTTAGCTTTATCCCTCAGTGAAAAAGGAAAAAGTCTAAGTCTGACGACATCATTTGACACTCCATCATATTTAAATGTAGCACACAATTCTAGAAAACAAGTAAGGTGTAAATTAGGGTGTAAATTAGTAAGGTGTAAATTAGGATCTTCAGTTGGTGTTCCCCCAAACTAATTGTTTTGTACTATTTGGATAATAACAAATTTTACATCAAATGAACTGGCAGTTACGACAGTTTTGTATACTCAAATGAATTTCATCTGCTGTAGAATTAGCATAATCTCTTAAAGGACTCTAATTATGTTCATTTTCATTTCCAGCATTACTCAAATTGCAAGCCATTTTGCAAATATGATTTATCACTTTTTGTTATTTTCAAATTTTTCTAATAGTTCTTTCTAATTCAGAATCGTAAGGTACTAAATTTTCACATCTTACACTATGCATAAACAAACAAAACAAGTAATTTAAACAAAACAAGTAACAAAACAAGTAATTTAAAATAAGCAAATACACTTAAATAAGAAAAATGTTCAAACTAAACTACAAACACTCGTTTCTTTTTTTGTTTTTTTAAATAAAAATACTATAAATTATAAAATAACTTACTACTACTACTTTTCGTTACTTCCCCGACAACAACTCGTTACTTCCCCGTTACTTCCCCGACAACAACGCCAAAAACTTGATGCAGGTAGATTTAGTGTGTTAATTTTGCAATTATTTTTTAATATTGCAAAATACATACGAAAGATATAATAATAAATATGCAATATAATTCTAACAAAAATAACCTTAGTAAAAAATAATTTATCTTTAAAACTCTTTAAACTGCCAAATCTTCTTTAAAAATAACACAAGTATACATATCACTCATTTAATAAAGGGCTCTAATGGAGTCCTAGATATCGATCCCACAAGGGAGTTGGAAATGCCTATAAATAGTTCTTTAGATTATAATGTAAAGTACTATTTTAAAAATACAAAAAAGTAAAGTGAGAAGTTTAAATATTAACTACTAAACTGAATACTATTTAAAATGCAGTTAAAAGACAAAGTTGACTAAACCAGAAACTAAAATTTCAAAAGTAAAATTACTAAAACAAAAAAAAATTTGGTTGAGGGAAAGTTTAAATTTAAGAAAGCATCATTCCCTTACAATGAGCATATGGATTGTGAAGAAATTAAAATCATTTGAATATATATATATATAAATTATTTTGTGCCAAATAGGAGCAATCCTAATCTTTATCATCTTTTGAGTACATAAAGAACATTAACTTGTCTAGAGATTGGTTCCTAATTTTGTGGTTAGGCTGCGAGGATACTGGCTGCCACTCCAAACTCCCACTACTCTCTCCTGATGGCTAACAATCTTGCATCAGTTTCCAATCAATTGGGCTAAATTTGGGATTTTAATATGTCACCTTAAATTCCACAATTGTGCATCCAACAAAGTATATTTCCCTATTTATTTGCACCCAACTCCATGGATGACATACTCTCCCATGAAATCAAATGTGATTCTCCCCATGTTGTAGAAATCATAGCCCTTTCAGAACATATGTTTCTCAACACAATTTGACATTTTAATTGTCTAGATTGGAAAGTAAACAAAAATCAGAGTTCAAATTATCACAAATTATTAACATTTAAAACCATATAAAACAAATTATTTCTTCACGAAATCATATTTCAAAGTAAGGAGAAGGATAAAGAAGACTACTCAGAATTCATGAGAAGGATACTGCAAACACGGATTTCATTAATAAAAACATGTTTAAAAAATAAATGAAATGAAAGACACCAAGTTCTCTTTAAGCCTTTCTCCCTTTACAAGCACTCTCAATTCTCTCTTAGAAGTGTAATGGAAAAGAAATCTCTCACCTTCCTTCTCCTCTTACAACCCTAGAAGAAAATCTTCAAGCCCTTAACATTCTCTCTCTATCTCTTCCTCTTGCCTTTCACGCCACCCCCTTTCACGTGACCCACAAACTCCTTGAAGTCTCCTTCTTTTATTTTGGGCTGCCTCCTTTCAAAATTCCCTCCAAAATTCCCTCCAAAAGTCAACTCTTTTGAATTCAAAAGATGTCTTATTTGATCCAAGATACATATGCCTTCATATAAAAACCTTCCAAAGTATCTAAATGCATTGAATTACTCCAAAAGGTGTTTAGAACAATTGTCCCTTTAAAAATTCACACAATATTTTTCTTAAACTGCTTTAATTGGTAAAAAGTCATCTCTGGCGCATCTGGCACCAGATCTCACGCATCATGCACTAAGGCTCTGTCGAATAATGCATCATTTGCCAATCTGGCGCATCATGCACCAGCTTTCCAAAATTCGTTGTTTTGGCTATGAATTTCGTCCTTATTGCTACTTTTGCTCCAAGTACCTAAAAATGATATACCTGTAACAAGAATACAAAAATACCCTTTTTTAAAGTGCAATATCACCAAAATAGGCATATAATATATACTTAAAACAACATATTATTTTGGTGTATCAATGAGTCCCTACGGTTATACCTGGCCTTAGGGTTGACACTCTGGCTATGTGGTCTTGGTTGCTCTCACTCACACACTTGCACATTACACTTTCACTCACTACCTTAAGCCTAAGACTACCTAACTTTGACCCCTTAACCCTTTGGGATACTCATGTAGATGGATGGACTTGAGTAATTATAGGAATGGATGGACTTAAGTCATTTTAGGATATGCCATGGAGAATTTTTTGATCCAGGGAGCATCTACAGATGAAGGTCAGAGTCAAGTTCCACAAGTAAATGACTTCAATGGTTCATGACAGCCAATTTTATAGCCCAATAAACAACAACAGCCTCAGCTTCAAGAGCATCCCTAGCAAAAATGGAAGAATAAAAGAAAGAAGACAGTTCCCACTGAAGCCTCTAAAAACCCCAACAATACCAGCACTAGAATCAGAATAACTACCATCAGTACTGACCTTGATAATGGGATGAGTAGGACTCTTCCAAAAAAAAATTGATAACAGGTAAAGTGGTAGTGCAGTTGGGATGATAAATACAATAGATATTAGGAAAATGATTGTTCCTGATCAGCTTAATGAGAAAGGACGGAGAGCTTGCCCTGAAATTTAATTTGGTTCTTGGCCATCCATAAGAACCAAGCATCAATAAAAAGAATTAGGCCTAACTTTGCACTATGCTAACTTGCCCAACAGTTAGCTAGCTGAAGCCACTCCAGAGTGATAGTATTGATATCTAAATCCTTCGTAAACTCCAACCAAACATCCTTGGAAAATTGCATTCAAAGAAAAAATGGGTCAGAGTTTCCTCAGCTTCCAAACATAAGCTACACCTGGGAGGATCTCTCAATCCTTCTAGTTTGAGGATATCATCAGTGGGTAGCAGCTTATGGAAGAATCTCTAACTCAAAAAGGACATTGAAGGTGTAAGAAATTTATTCTAGATGATCCCCCCCAGGTCACAGAATACCAACAATAGAGCTTGGAGTATATAGATGAAGTGAGACTTTATATTTTGCTAGATTGCATCACAATCTTATCTTTATGCTTTCTATGATACTTCACCTAGAGATGTAGGCTACAAAATTACTATACAAAAAAGTACTCAAAAAAGAAGTAGACCACTCATCCCCATCCCAGTAGTCATCCACCTTCGAGTTGCGATGGCACACAGAGGGTTTAGGTTGCGTAAGACCGTCAGGAAACCAATTGTCCAACCAAAAATGAACATTATCAGTACCAAGATCCCAGATAAACAACTTTTTAGTGAGTTGTTTGACCTTCAGCAGATTCACCTACATCATGGAATCCCCCAATCTTATCTCGTAGTTTGGGTTGGAGTTCTTGTAATACTTGCCCCTCATAAAATGAGCCCAAAGGGAATCTTGCTTCATGAATTTCAGCTAAATTTTACACATATTGATTTGCTACAATTGTTTCAACCCTTTGAAGCCAAGAGCACTAGCCATAGGAGGTTTGACCACCTTTTGCCAAATAGCCCACTGTAATTGATGTTTCTGCCTAGACCAAAGGAAACAATTAAAACATCTTTCCAGTTGAAGCTGTGTAGATTTCTTCATGCCAGTCAACTGAAAAATATAAGAAGGGAAGGTAGTTAGTATACTCTTTAAGAAAATGATTTTTTCCCTATCAGACAAGAAGGAATAGGCCCAATAGTTGAGTTGTGTGTCAATTTTCCCCATGACTTCATCAAATTGTACCTGCTTAGCTCTCCCTTTAATTAGAGGAACTCCAAGATAATGAAAAAGACTTCAATAAAACATGTGTAAACAGTGATCCACTGCTTAATGAGGGGCTTAGTTCTATTAAAAAACACCAGATTACACTTTTTTGGGTAGAAGTTCATTTTAGAGATTTGTTGAAAGTTAACGAGACAATGGTGAATTTTCTTGACAAAATATTTGTTAGCATTGGAGAACAAGATAATGTCATCAACATACATAAAATGAGTGACCTCCATATTGAACCTGTGATGATACCTGAAGTAATAATGGTTCATAAGGGATCTGTCCATGAGTCTTGAAGGCAGTTCATTGCAAGTATGAAAATATTTGGAGAGAGAGGACTCCCTGTTGTACTCCTCTAAGGGCTGGAAAATAACCACGAGATAGTCCTTTGATAAGGATGGAGTGTGCATTCCCTTGCAGCCATTTACTTATTATATTGTAGAACTCCAAGAAAAAGCCTCTAGCCTTTAACACCTCTAATATGAACTCCCACTTAATGGTTTCATATGCCTTCCTCAAATCAAGCTTATAGATCAGGTTTCCACCATTGCAAGGCTTAGCAAGGACCAGAAAAGCTCATGTGCAAATAAGACATTATCAATAATAGATCTACCTTTAATAAAAACAGTTTGATTAGGTTTGATTTTCCTGGTTAAATGGGGTTGTAATCTACCCATAATAATTTTACTAATGATTTTACATATTACATTGGTGAGGCTAATAGTCTGAAAATGGTTCCAATTGTTATGCACAAAAGATTTTGGGATAAGAACAATGTTGGAAGAGCAGAAATAGTTTGGGAGTGCAAGTCTCTGAAAATAACTTTGTATTGCTTTAATCACATCACCTTTAGAAATTTTCCAGGCTTTCGTATACAAATATGAAGGGAATCCATCTTCACCAACAATCCTACCAGTCAATTGAGTTTAAAGCATCTTAGATTTTAGTTAATGGAGATGTAGAGCGATCGATTATGGTCAGTGGTACCTAGCAACAAGTCTTCATCTGTGAAGGTTATCTTAGGTTGTTCCATTAATGAACAAACTTCATCCGAGGATGTGCTAGCCAACTGAGCTAAACAAATCTCTGGGTCAAGTAAGGTTGTAACCAGAGACTCTCTCATCTCCTTTGACAAAATCAGAGCATTTTAAATGCTTAGTTTGGTCGTCAACCTCCTAAGATGAGCTAGCACATTATAATTCACTTTATATAATCCTCCAATCTTTACTTGATTATGTGGCTCTTCCACTAGCGGAGGCGGAGGCAGCTCTTCCCGAGTGACTATTTGCTTTCCTTTATCCATTGGAGCTGACCTCGGGGACCGATGGTGAGTCTTTTAACCTGCAGACTTTACTTAACAGCTTCTCGAAGGACTTGATGGTGAGTCTTTTAAGCATGAAAGCCACTGGCCCATTGATGCTTTTGAATAAAATCTCAATCGCATGTTATTCCTGTAGTTGAGGTTCACAATTCATGCTAAAGTTTCTCCACCTCAAGATGTAATCCACCAAGGTCTAGTTAGGCTTTTGCCTCTCTACTACGAGCTCTCTAATAGAAACATGATGCTGCGTTCTGGTAAATCATTTCACGAACAACTATTCTAAGTTGAAAAATGTCTTGACCAATCTGTTGGGTAGCTCAGGATACCAATCAAATGCAATTCCTGATGGGCTACTGATAAACTGTCAGAAGAGCAAAGCTTCATGGCCTCCGGTGATGCCACAACTGGCTTGAAAATGTGCTATATGTTGCCTAGGATTTATGGTCTCATTGAATGTCTTAATGTTTGGTGACCTAAAGCCCTTGGGGTATGGGACGACATCAAACTCCTCTGGGTAAGGTCTAGCCCTTGAAATAAATGCACTACCCTTAGATTGTGCTAAGGCCTCCCGAACTTGTTGTTCGATCAACTTTTTAATATCCTTCTCTAGTATGATATTTGGCGAGGAATCTGTCTTTTGCTGCTCATCTACGTTAGCGAAGGCAACTTCTCTCCTGTCATCGGTGATATGGACTATTTCTGACTGGTTGACTCCTGGAGAAGCTACCTGCTGTGGCTGGGACTGTCCATGAACTGTAGCCATGGCGACCATGGTGGCAGCCATCTCTTCCATTTTCTTTTCCATCTAATTAATTAGCTCATCTCTTAATAAAATAGCCCTGTACAATTCATCTGTGACATTCCCTTCAACTAGAGGTTGGGCATCACGCACAGATGTAGTGGTTCTAGTCTCAATGACATAAATATCCATGAAATCTTCATCGAGATAATTGTTAAAATCAAAATCATCATCATCATCGATGGCTACTCCATTCTCTTTGGCTAGCTCGGAAATCTCAGCCCTAAGCTTTTCAACTTTCTCTTCAATTATTACTTCCTAGATTATCTTAAGATCTGGAGGGTTTTCCTGAACATCCTCTAGTTGTTCATCAAACTCGGTAGTAATAGTTGCAATGATGTCTGATACTTCAGATCTCTGCTTCATTCCACATTCCTGCCCTATGGGCTCATTGAACCGTATTGGTACGATGACCTTTGGTATCCATACCTTCTTCTTTTGTTGTGATGTCTTCAGATGGGTGTCTCAACTGAGGCATCGGTATGCCGAAGAGAGGCATGCTCTTCGCGGTGGAGACCAATCACAATATCGGGTGACTTCTTTATCTTCTCCTTTTTTGGGGCACTCTTACGAGCAACAACTGGTGGTAATCTCGGACCCAGACCTAACTTGACCTATTGACGTCCTGCAGATCCTGGAGCAGCAGTAGTAGCAAAAACTATTATAGTAACGGTTGTATCAATTCGACTCCCTAGACGAAATCTGATGGGAACACGAGCTGGCAAAACATTAATTAACTTTTTAGACTGTCTGGTTGATCTGACATCCCTCAAGATTTCTTTCTTCATCCGGGGGGACACCGCACATCCCACTCATTTAAGCAGTTCAACCACTGAACATCCTTCTTTAGTAGCCAATCTTTGGAACATTGTAAAGACTTTCGTTATAGGAGCGGGCTTCTTCCTCTCCCCACTATGACAATGAAATGATGGTAAGTTAGCAACGATCCTCTGAATACTTTCATATCCATTAGTATTCATCAATGAGTGGAACCTATTCCCTCGCAAGAGCGGAGAGCCTTCAGTAATCCATGATCCTCCTTGTGAGGAAGTTCATCAGCAGGTGTATTTTCCGGAATTTCTGTTTTAGCGGCCTTTCGAGCCCTTCAACTGTGATTTCTTCTTTGAGATCGAGTTAATGGTACATACTTCAAATTCGATCCAATTTCAAATACCGATGGGAGGACGGTAAATCCTTTAGCTGTATCTTCCACAATCATAACCTCCTTTCCTTTGGCCGAAAAGGGGATGACAGACTTAATAGATGCTAGGGGAGAAGCAATTTTCACCTTCTTGTAGGAAGGGCAATTCTGGGGACAGTTCATGTTAAATTCAATGGTAGGCTCCCAAACTTCCAAAGCAGCGAATTTCATTATGAAGAACGGGGCTTTTTTGAGAAAAACTTCTAGTTTGTCGAATCAAGTTCCAACTTGATAGTGGGAGCGACATTACAAGCATTGCGGCTAGTTCGCAAGTTGCATGAGAAAGTGAGCATTGGGAACAATTGCAGCAGATTCGAAAAAAGAAAGCTCTTAGGTCAGTTATTTGGCCAATAACTTGTAAATTCTAGTGAAACGCTAAAAATTACTTTTTCTGGTTTTCTAAATAAAGATATTGAATTTCAAAGTTTTAAAATAATCTTTAAAAAGCTAAAAATGTGTTTTCACTAAAATAATTCCAATAAATCAAATAAAATTCAGAAAAATATAAAATTTTCCTCTCTAAGTTCTCTGACCTTAGGGAGACTTTTAAAAAATACAAAACTTAATTTTCCCATTTTAAATATTTCATATTTAATAAATACCCCAGATCTTAAAATAGTTCTTAAAATTCAAATAAAATTCAAAAAAACATGAAATTTGGTCCAAAGACTTCTCTGGCTTAGGTCTACCTCCAGTAAAAATTTCAAGGGATTAAGAGTTACCTTGGTCAAGTTAGGAATTTTCTTTGAAAAATCTTATATTTTGCATGAAAATAGATATATAAATAAATTAAATTTTGAAAAATCACATTTTCTCCTCTGATGTCTTAATTAACCCATGAATGAGGTAGGATATAAATTTCAAAGTCATTTGAATTGAATTTGACAAATTATGAAGTGTTAGAACCTTAGGGGAAATGTGTAATTTTAGAAAATTAGCCCTAATTAACATTTAGGTTTAATTTAAGGCGGGAAATGGGTAACCTCTGATCTTAATTTGGATGTTTGAAACACAAGGGGTTAATTGGTAGAAACCAATCTCACTTTCTTAATTGAAAAAGATAAGTTAATAAATTTCTAAATTATTAAAATTGGAAGTTTATTAAAATAAAATGAATCAAGGACTTAGGGGTATGACTTTTAAATTCAATAATTAATCAATTTAATACCCCTATTTTGATTTTTAAATAAAATTCAAATCATGAATCATGACCACCTAAAACTTAACCTTTTCAAAACTAATTAAGACACTCACCTAGGTCTTAAGGGCTTAGTAGTGATTTGGGCTAAATCAAGTTTCATTTAAATAGAGATTAGAAAAGTAAACATCATTTAAAATTAAAACATCTTTCAAACATTACAATCCCAATTAGGACCAAAATTTGGCTAAGTGTTCCAACAACACTAACTTGCTTCTTTAAGGGTCTTCACCCCCATAATTCTTAAATTGAATCACAAGTGATGATTACCCCATTCTTAGAATAATTGAGACATCAGTGTTCACTGAGCATTAAGGGTATTTACAAGATGAATTATTAAGCAACATAATAAGTTTAAAAGAACTCAGAACTTTCTACCAGGCAGCGAGAAAGCAGCACAGACCTGCTTCTTTCTCTAGATCTGTTGGATACCTCAGAGATCTACTAAACTTAATATATTTTGCTTGATAAAATCATCCTTAATTGATCAAAGAGTGACCCACCAAGATATGACCCAGGGTTAGGTAGGTCGTCAAAAGTTTACTTCCCTGTTTCATATAAACTGCCTTAACATGCCTTTTGAGTTTCAGGTGGTGGAACGAGAAGACTCGCTAGGTACGTTTTTATAGTTTTCAGCATTGTCTTTCTTGTACTTTCATATTGTACTTTTATACCTGAAAACTTGCATGCTAAACAACGACGCCACCCTACATAAAAACTAAAACTATCAGGATAGCCACAAAACCAAAACCAAAACCAAAATTAAAACTAAAATCAACCAAGAACACTCCCACAACATTTCAAAAATATAAGACAACTCAAAATTTAATCACAAGCATCACCAAAAAAATACTTCAACTAAATTAAAACGTCTCTATCGAAAGATCGGGAACCCCTCGGAGGAGGTAACCTACGGTTGCTAACGAGGCTTCCCACGGTCTAAATGAAATTATGGAACTCATTAAGTTGAGTTTAGTAAATTCATTTAGACTAAGTGAATCCAATAGAAAGTAGTGGTGCCGGAATGAGGGTACCGTAGTATCCTGACCAGTGTCACTTTAATCAACTTTAACATGCCCCCATAAAATTTAAAGAACTTTAACCATAGGGCCACCTGATTTGACATTATAACCTGACACACTAGAAAACTCAAACTCGTCACGACAAGGAGCTTAGAGCTAGTACAGTGGGCAGTAAGGCCATCTTCAACAGCAAAACCTGTCTTCCCCAGCTAAACCAATCTTTCTTTCTTAAACTTAAACAACAAAGCCATAGGACTTTGAGGTTGCTTGCTCATGCAACGTAAATCCTCACCTTATCTTTAGGCCTTCGTATAGCCCTGCTATACAATATAAGCCCTAACTCGTCTTAGGATTTCGAGGTTGTCGTTTGTCATGACCTAAATCCTCACATCTTCCAGGCTATTTGTGTGATCGTTTCACACAAATGTAAGCCCTAACTAATAGAATAAACAAGATGAAACACTTAATTTTTTTTCCTCAAAATTGAAGCCAAACATTAGGATAGACTGGGAAGTCACCGAGATTCTCCTCCAGATCCATGACCTGGATCCATGCTGGATCCATGACATCCCCTAGTTCTTCCTCCTTTGGATTCTACAACAAAATATTTCAAATTTGGGTCATTCCTCTTTTACACCTCTACGTCTGATATCATTGAAAAGTTCTATCCTTTGAAATTCCTTGAAGATAATATTTCTTGATTTTTATCAAGAGTCTTCTTAGGTGACTTTGGTCATCTAAGACATAATTAACTATAGGGGCTTGCCCTTATAGGAAGCATGTCCGAACCCAACTTAATATAAATCTTATTTAATCCTTTATATTAAATAGGGGAACTTGTCGGTAAATATAAAGTTTTCGCAGACCAAACAGATGTCATATATTCCTTAGTTGATTTGATCAAGCCTCATCCTCAAGTCTTGTGATTATCCTTCAGGATAGATACAAGATTTGAGATATAGCGCTCTTTCATTTAAACTATGAAAAATATGGGGTCAGTTTGATTTCATATTTTTCTAAACTAAATATATATGTAAATTAAAACGTCCTTCTGAAGCAGGCGACGGGATTTCGATTCCGGTGACCGACAGCTTCTTACGGGCAACTCCTTTGAACACAAAAATAGCGCCAACATGCGGGTTCGACATTTGAGCTATGCTACATCTGATCATAATCCTGTTTTGCTTACATTGGCTTTTACTGTTAAACCGAGCATATCTTGCTTCAAGTTTCTTAATGTATGGACTTCTCATGATACTTATTTGACTTTGGTGAATGAGGAATAGAGGTATGAAGGAGCTGGGACTCTTTGATTTATTCTATGACAATTGCATAAAAAGATGGTCGCTCATTTTACTAAATGGAATTACCAGATTTTGGTAATGTTCATAAAAAAGTACAGGATGCTCAGAGCGTTGTTGATTCTTTGGAAGCTCAACTAGTTATTTCTCCTACTTTGATGGACACTGTTGCACAGGCTCATATTTCGTTAATGGATGATATTGATTTAGAAGAAAATCTTCTTCAACAAAAGACTAATGATATTTCCTTTATTTTGGTGGATAGAAACACTAAATATTTTCATGCCACCCTTAAACATAGAAGAAACATTAATAGTATTTTGAAAATTAAAAAGGGTTATGGGGGCATTTTATTTAGCATGGATGAGATTGGTGCTAGTGTTGTTACCTATTTTACTGAGCTTTTTCAAACCTTTACTAATGTTATTCCTGTTGACTCTACTCACTTTGTGGATGATTATAATTACATTAATAATCTCCATTTAACTCATCCTCCTTATGAACAAGAAATCCTTGGCGTTTTCAAGTTTATTTGCCCCAACAATGCTCCTTGTCCGGATGGTTTCTCCTCTACTTTCTACACTCATTCATGGGAGGTAATTAAGAAGGAGGTTGTTCTTGCTATAAAAAGTTTTTTCCTTGGCGATAATCTTGGTAAATATTTCACCTCTACTTTGATTGTGCTCATTCCTAAAGTTAATGATAAGATTTCCTGGGACAAATTTTGTCCTATACCTCTCACCACTATGATGTCTAAAGTTATGAGTAAAATTATAGTTAACAGATTTCAGCCTCACCTCTCTCACATCATTGCTGCTCAATAGTCTGCTTTCATTAAGGGTAGGGATATTACTGATAATATTCTTTTAGCACAGGAATCTTTTTACTGATAATATTCTTTTAGCACAGGAAATTACTGAAGATCTGGATAAGAAGTGCAGGGGGGAAACATGGCCCTTAAATTGGACATTAAGAAAGCTTTTGATACTATTAGCTGAGACTTTATTAGTAATATTTGGCAGGCCAAAGGCTTCCAACAGGATTTCTGCTTACTCATTAAATGGTGGCTTTCTAATAATAGATATAGTGTGATGATTAATGGCAAAGCACATGGTTTCTTTTCTGCTAACAGGGGCATTAAACAAGGAGATCCTCTCTCTCTCATGATTTTCATTTGATCATCAATAAGCTGCATCATGATCATTCTTATATTCAATTCTCTCAAAAATCTAAGATTATGGTGAGCCACCTTGCTTATGTCTATGATGCTATTATTTTTTTAAATGCTAGCAAACGTGTTATTATAGCTACCATGTCTTTGTTAAAGAATTTTCATAACATATATGGTATGATGTTTAACTTTGTCAAGTGCTCTATTTAGTTTGGCAAAGGTGTCTCTTTTAACACTCATGCCTGGGCTTACAATTATACTCGTTGTAAAATTTCTAAGCTTTCTATTAATTATCTTGGGGTAGATATTCTTAGAGGTAGATGTAAGCAAACTCAGATGGATGAAGTGATTAATAAAGTTAAACTTAAGATTAATGACTAGAAAAAATACTTTTTCTTTCAAATGGTGGTAGGCTCACTTTATGTTGAGGTTTGGGTTTAAAAATCTGCCTCTTTATGCTGGTGGGCTTGGGTTTAAAAATCTGTAACAAACTATTGATATTAACTTATGTAAACTTTGGTTCAAATTCCATTTGGAGGAGTCATTATGGGCTTAGTTTATGTTTCACAAATATTGCAAAAATTTACATCCTTCTATTGTCAAATGGAGAGTGGGGGACTCTAAGCTTTGGAAGGCTATTATTTCTGCTCGGGATGTGACTTCACATTTTATTTTTTGGGAAATTGGGCCCGGTTGCATTTCTTTGTGGAACGATGAATGAGGTAATTCTTCGTATTCTACTTTGCCAACTTCTTGATATGATTCTAATCTGCTTGTCTCTGATTGTTGCATTGATGGTGATTGGAATTTAGCTAAGCTGAATTCATTAGTTGGTGATTTAGCTCCTGTCGTTGCTACTATACCTATTCAAGCTCAAGATAAGGATGTTCTCTTTAGAAGCATCAAAACCGATCGTCTATCACTAAGCTATTTTACACAAAATTGAACTCTTTTACTCCTCGGAAATGATATGTTTACACTTGACATAAATATACATCTCCTTCTATCTCATTTTTCCTCTAAAGATATTTCATAACTTGCTCCCTCTTGATGATATTCTTAAACTGAAAGGGTTAAAACCTGCTTCTTTTTGTTATAACTGTATAAAGGATGTGGAATCTGCAAACCATTTGTTTTTTTTTTATTTCCCTTTTGCTAAGGAGGTTTGGCAATGTATTGGGTGCTACTTTGGTATCAATTGGTGCTTACATTTGACATTCAAAACTGTCATAGGGATTTGAAGGATTTTGATCCTTCTTCAAACAAGTTCTTTTATTTTCTTGTTATTATGTTATGGTTCATTTAGATGGCTAGAAATAGTCAGAAGTATGAAACTCCTTGCCACACTCCTTCTACCATCTCTATTTTAGCTGTGGCTCATTTTCACAAGACTTTGAAGTTATTTAATGGTAAGCTACCTCTCCTACTATGTGTAGGGGTAGGAAACCCATTTTGATTAAATAGGCACTACCCCCCCCCATGGCTGGATTACAGTTAATATTGATGGTAGCTACTCATCTACTTATACTTGAATGGGGGGGGGGGGGGGGGGGGGTAGTGTTTGGTAAATGTATAGCTTATTTTGCCTCCCCTTGTATAATCACTTCATCTCTGGAGTGTTGACCTCATTTTTTGTTGAGGTTTAGTTTTTTCCTCTTTAGTAGCCTAAGGTCTAACCATAGGACTTTTCCTGTTGACTATTCTTAGAAAAGTAGACTTGGAACCCTCACCATTAGAAATTCTACCTTCTTCTTTACTCAACCTGGAGTTACACATATTGCTCCCAACCTCTATGTACTTAGTATGTGGGGTCACTGTGGGGAAAACTTAGGATAAGTCACCTTTAGGATTGTTGGACCTTAGGGTTGACCTTGGGTGTTGGTCTCGAGCTAAGACACTCACTACACTCATTTGAACTCATAATCACTCACAACCCTGAGTTCAAATTTCTAACCTAGATCCCTTGATCTTTTGGGATACTCATGTAGATGGTCCCCTAAACCTATTAGCCCTAGGGTTATGGTTTAGCTAAGACCACTATGTAGAGGACCCAAAATGGGGTTTCATTTGGTCCATGGCTTATTGGTGATGATTGGTACCTCAA
>NW_018164471.1:135074-135837 GCF_001263595.1 Phalaenopsis equestris | reverse complement strand
CCTAAAATACCCCCTATTTACCAAAATACCCCTCTCAAAAATTCCCATAAAAAAATTCCAAAAATTCCCAGAAAATCCCAATAAATCCTAAATATTTGCAATTGCATTTTTCTTAACAAGTACATGACCCAATTTGGCCATTTTGACAATCTTTAACCAAAATCCCTAAATTGCCCTTTAAAGAAAAAAAAAAGATTTTTCACTTTTGCAAGCTTATCATTGGATTTATAATGTCCATAAGTTTGATCTCAATTGACCCTAATTCCAATCCTAAACTCAAATTCACTTTTTATATGACCAAACTAAACCAAATCCAAGCTCAATTGGTCCATGATTTGAGTCCAATTTTGATTTGGGCCAAAACCCCAATTTTGACCATATGACTTAATCTCACCAAATTGAACCCATCGCCTAGTCAATTGACCTCAATTGATGTTGAAAAATCTTGATAACATTCCTATACATCAAAATCAACCATCAATTGGCCTTGTTGAAGCCTCAAATCCATTTGATTTTGACCTAAATCCAAAATTCCCAAATTTAGCCCCAATTTGGCTAAGTACCTAACTTTCACCCAATTGATTGCCTTAACCTCCAAATTGGCATCCAATTCATTTTGAGAACTCTTCATGAGGTCCCTATTGACCATTTACAACAATCAATTTGGACTTAGCTCAAGGCTAACCCAAGCTAGACCTAAGCCTAGCCCAACATGACCAAATTGATTAAAGTTCAAAATTCTCTCAAATTGACCCCCCAATTG
>NW_018164471.1:133108-134662 GCF_001263595.1 Phalaenopsis equestris | reverse complement strand
GAATTCATACCTAGGCTTTACACCAAGACCGAGGACTCAATCCCTAGCCTTCTTGGACCCCAACAAACATGTCGAGCACCTCTGATCGAAGCCTCCCTTCTCAGAGCAAAGGTATAAAACCCCTCCTCCTCCCGAGCTTATTTTGATTCTCCATTTACTTAAGCTTGATTTCATGACATCTTAACCGTATGGATATGTTCGTCTCGCTTAGATGAGTCCATATGATCAAATCCAAAGTGATTTGGTTGATTATAGGCCGAGATCTTAAGGTTTTGGTGTGGACGGGCGCGAGATCATTCCATCGGGGACGATGACGGGGAGCCGTTCGATCAAGCGTATTCAAATGGACGGGGAAGATCGACCCAAACAGCGCTTCGGGACATAAACAGCGGGCCAAGTCAGGAGCTACGTGGACGGGGGCGTCCAACCAGAGCGCGCCACGCATGCCTTCGGAGCTGCCAAGGATCTAGTCAGCACGCGTTGTTTATATAGATAAATAGGGCTTTTTCCTATTTATTTAAATACCCTTAACTTAGAAAATACATAACTTTGTGTAGAAAAATCACAAAAATAAAATAAAAATACCCTCTTATTCAGTGAACAAAGGAGAATAATGTGGAATAATTGTCAAGGCCATTTGGTGCATATTTTATTTTTAATTAATTAAACACTGTTTTGATTCATTTGATTCTCCATGCATATTGGCAGATCATCTTGGCTTGAAATTTTGGCATGTTGTAGCCTCTGTCAAGGGAAATATCCTCTGATTTTAACCTTTGACTGGTTGTAGCCTCTGTAAGGGGGAATATTCTCTAATTTTTACAAAGTCAGAGGAGGTTCCTATATAGAGATCCATATTTTTCAAGCTATTTCACATCATTTCCTTAAAATAATCATGGAAATTAGCATATTGGTTATTAAATCCCAAGAAAATTTTGGAAGGTCTAACATGCCCGAGAAACCTTTGAAAATAATTTCATGGGTAAAGTCATTTAAAACATCCGTAAATTTTCCAAATACTAAATCAGTGAGATAATTAATTTTGAAAAATATAAATATTTAAATGACTTGATTTTTGATCTTCATTGTGATTTATGATCCAGAGAACTCATCATAAAAGTTTCAAAATATTTTGATATCATTCAATAACTTAAATTGATTTTTAAAGATAAATACCACTCTTAACATTTAAATGATTTTTAAAAATAAAAATATAACTCAAAAAATTATGAAACTTAATTTTTTTGAGTTCTCAGTGATCAGGGATATTTTATAAAAATAAAAAATATTTTAAAATAAAAACTTAAATTTTGGCCTATTTTAAGTATTTAAATAATTAAAATTCATAAAAATCATAAAAATAATAAAACTCATGCAAATGTTCTAAATTGTTTCATAATCACTTAGGAACAATCAAAATATTTTTTCTGATTTTCTAAATAAAGATATTTATTTTCAAAGCTTAAAAATAATTTTTTTAAAAGGCTAAAAATGAGTTTTCACTAAAATAATTCCAATAAATCAAGGAAAAATTAGAAAAATATAAAATTTTCT
>NW_018164471.1:131966-132690 GCF_001263595.1 Phalaenopsis equestris | reverse complement strand
GTTAATTGGTAGAAACCAATTTCACTTTCTTAATTAAGATTAATAAATTTCTAAATTATTAAAATTTGGAAGTTTATTAAAATTAAATGATCCTAGACTTAGGGGTATAAATTTTGAAGTCAATAATTAATCAATTTAATACCCCTATCTTGATTTTCAAATAAAATCCAAATCATGATTCATGTTCACTTAAAGCTTAACCCTTTTTTAAATTTAATTAAGACACTCACCTAGGTCTTAAGGGCTTAGTGGTGACTTAGGTTAAATAAAAAAATTGACTAAATGAGGATGAGAGAAATAAACGTAATTATATCAAACATCCTTGAAACACCACTAAGCCCAATTAGGTTTAAAAAATTTTTTGACTAAGTGTTCAAATTACACTAACTTGCCCCTTTAAGGGTCTTCACCCATAAAATTCTTAAATTTAATGATAAATGATAATTACCATATTCTTAGGGATAATTGAGACATCAATGTTCACTGAGTAATAAGGGTATTTACAGGATGAACCATTAAGCAACATAATGAGTTTAAATGGACTCGAGGCTTTTCACTAGTTGGTGAGAGAGAGGCATGGACCTGCTTCCCCCTCTTAACTTGTTGGATACCTCAGAGGCCTGTTAAAACTTAATATGCTTTGCTCAATGAAATCATCCTTAATTAAACTTTTAAGGACTCAACAAGATATGACATAGGGTTAGGAAAATTACCAAAATTTTAC
>NW_018164471.1:129087-130703 GCF_001263595.1 Phalaenopsis equestris | reverse complement strand
TCATACTTTCCTTAGTTTATTTGATCGAGCCTCATCCTCAAGTCTTGTGTTTATCCTTCGGGATAGATACAGGATTTGATGTACAATGCTCTTTCATTTTAAACTACAAAAAATATGGGGTCAGTTTGATTCCATACTTCAACGTCCTTACGAAGCGGGCGACGGGATTTCAATTCCGATGACCAACAGCTTCTTACGGGCAACCCCACAACCAAACCATCCCCCAAATAACGCCGACAGCTTCTGGCGACTCCGCTGGGGACACGTTTCTCTCTCCATACAAATCAAGAAATAATATCTTCACACATCAGTAATAAGTCTATGTCCTTCTTGGACCAAATTACCCTTCTTCCGTTAGCATACTTTACCCATTTCTACCTTGGGAAAGTATAGTTAACTCCTTGGACTTTAGGACTAACTGTTCAACCATCTTTGAACAGAGGGGTTCAGAAGGCCACTAAGGACTCTTTAAATTTTCATCTGGGGTCGGACCCCCAATAGGTGTGTCGGTGGACTAATTCTACCTGGGCATTTTTTTTTTGCCTTGAATTGGGTCCCGCACCGGGTCCTAAAATTTTTCACAACTCCCTTCCACATTGGGTTTGCTACGTCACAAATTAAATCAAATTGTGTTGTGTCGCGCGCACTTCAAAATATTAATCAATTTTACACCCTTTTAAATAAAGATGTTAGAATTACCTGTAAATTAAGTCCCGCCCAATCTACAAACTAACCTCTACTTTCAGTGCTTGCACTAAGGATTACGAGGTTTTTGGCCATATAGCTAACCCTAAAACTTTTTGTTTTAAAGATCGCTGTGATGGCTTCCCTAACGCTGACCTTTTCTTGCAACCTGCCGACGAATCGCAACGCTCGTAAGGTCGCTCCCACCATCAAGTTCGGAGTCGGATTAGAAAACCTCGAGGTCATCCTCGGGAAAGCCCCGTTCGTGGTAATGAAGATCGCTGCCCCTGAAGTTCAAGAGCCGCCCTGGAGAACTCAGTTTTGAGTCGATATTTGAATCTCAATTCCTACCTCGAGGTCAACACTTACATTTTGACTCCCGTCCTTTGGAAAATCTTTGAAATTTCATAACTCAAAGTTCACTCTCCGATCCCTAGCGAGAGTCCTTACTTCTCGGCTTGATTAAACACACACCTGCTAATTCCCCAACAAAAACAATTCACACACACAACTCTATGCATACTTCCGAAGTCTGTTGACTTAGGAGTCTGTATTGGTTTTTGTTGATTTCGCTGGTCAACTCCAATACGTGCGGTGTGCTTGCCCAGCACACCACACCTATTGGGGGTCAATTTGTTGACCCATTTTTTGTTGGGTTTAGTTTTTTCCTCTTTAGTAGCCTAAGGTCTAGCCTTAGGACTTTTCCTATTGACTATTCCTAAAAAATTGACTTGGAACCCTCACCATTAGAAATTCTACCCTCTTCTTTACTCAACCTGGAGTTCCACATATTGCTCCCAACCTCTATGTACTTAGTAGGTGGGGTCACTGTGGGGGAAACTCAGGATGAGTCACCCCTAGGATTGTTGGACCCTTAGGGTTGACCCTGGGTGTTGTTCTGGAGCTAAGGCACTCACTACACTCATCTACAC
>NW_018164471.1:128527-128773 GCF_001263595.1 Phalaenopsis equestris | reverse complement strand
AATCTCAAATATTCTTAATTTCATTTCTTTCAACTACCACATGACCCAATTTGGCCAATTTGACCATCTTTAACCAAAATCCCCAAATTGCCCTTTAAAGACCCAAATTTCCCCAAATCCAACTCAAATGTCCATAAGTTTGATCTCAATTGACCCAAATTTAAATCATAAACTCAAATTCACTTTTTATATGACCAACCTACACAAAATCAACGCTCAATTGGTCCATGATTTGAGCCCAATTTT
>NW_018164471.1:123452-123851 GCF_001263595.1 Phalaenopsis equestris | reverse complement strand
ATTTTAAGTTTCAGGTGGTGGAACGAGAAGACTTGTCAGGTACGCTTTTACAGTTTATAGCACCGTCTTTCTTCTGCCATTTCCTTACACGTTTCATGCTTGTGTTTACCTACATAAACTTGCATGTTAACCATAACCATAACCTGAAACCAAAATTAAAATCAACCAAGATAAAATTCACTGCCACAAATTTCAAAGTATGAAACTACTCAAAATTTAATCACAAACATCACACAAAACTACAACTTCAACTAAATTAAGACATCTCTATTGGATGATCGGGAATCCCTCGGAGGAGGTAACCTACGGTTGCTAACGAGGCTTCCCACGGTTTAAATGAAATTATGAAACTCATTAAGTTGGGTTTGATAAGTTCATTTGGACTAAGTGAATCCAATA
>NW_018164471.1:110479-122725 GCF_001263595.1 Phalaenopsis equestris | reverse complement strand
GGATGTAATTAACTATAGGGGCTTGCCCTTATAGGAAGCATGTCCGAACCCAGCTTAATATAAACCCTATTTAATCATTTATACTAAATAGGGGAACTTGTCGGCAAATACAAAGGTTTCGTAGACCAAACGGACGTCATACTTTCCTTAGTTTATTTGATCGAGCCTCACCCTCAATTCTTGTGTTTATCCTTCGGGATAGATACAGGATTTGAGGTACAGTGCTCTTTCATTTTAAACTACAAAAAATATGGGGTCAATTTGATTCCATACTTCAACGTCCTTCCGAAGCGGGCGACGGGATTTTGATTCCGGTGACCGACAGCTTCTTACGGGCAACCCCACAACCAAAACATCCCCGAAATAACGCCGACATGGAGGCAGAGACTTGTGCAGTTCTTGCTACAGTACAGACTATTACTTTTATGAATTTAAATAACATTATTCTGGAAACTGATTCTGAAACATTGCTATATATGCTCACAGCTAAGCTCAAACCTCCTTGGTATCATATTTCTTTGTTGAGAAGGATTTGACATTATATTGAGATGTGTCACCTTAATCTTCAATACTCTTTCATTTAAAGAGAGGGAAACTCCTCAGCGGATTGGCTAGCTAAATGGTGAGTGCAGAGTGTTATTGTTGGGGATAATCCTCCCCCTTCGTTGTACACTCTCATACAAAGTGACTTATTGGAAGCCCCTTATGTTAGATTTTAATTATACTTCCCCCTTCTTTGCCTTCTTAAACAAAGTGTCATATTTTGGTTTCTCTGGACTTGGTATTTTTGTATGCCTTTTGGAAGGATGTTGGATGGTTGTTTTGGTCCATGCTGTGTTTCTGGAGACTGGTTGGAATCTGGTTTTGATTGACTGGGATTTCTTTCTTTCTTCTTTTTTGGTCAGGATATTAGTCGTGCTGCAGACACGTAAATATTTACTATTCTTATTTGTTACTGCTTTGGGATTTTTGTTTCATTATTTGGATCTTACGGCCTGAATTTGCTCTCTATCATTTAGAAGGATGCTGGAAGGTTACTTTGGCCCAGTTTGTGTTTCATGGACACTATTTTGAATTTGTCTATGCTTGGTTGGGTTTTCTATTTTTGTAATGCTATTAATGAAGCTTCTGACACTAATATCACTTCGATTTACTTGATGTCAATGTTGGTTTCAAGAATTTGAACACACTCTCCATTTTGCGCATACTGTTTTTCTGGGGTTTAGGAGATTACACTCTGCTGGCTCGAGATGCTTATGCTGACTTAAGTTAAGTTCTTTCTATGCTCATGCTGCCTCCATTGGTTTCAAGTGTTTAGCGTTTTGCAACCTAATTAATTCTTGGCCGAGAGATATTTAGTAGTTTGTAAGTTTTAGATAACTTTTGGTGTGGTTCTCATTGAACATAGTGGCCTCTACTTTGGTTTTGCTCTTCTCAACTACTGATGACATAGGTTTTGTTGTGCATGTAATTTTACGTATACTTTTTCTTTTAGTATACATTTCGTAGGTTTACTTGTATTTTCTTTTTATTTTGCGTGGAGTTGTACTATAAATAGTGGAAATCCTAGGAACATGATGTATTATATTTTGCTTTTAGATGGAGATCCACTATCCGTCCCTAACCTTGTAATCTTTTTTATTATTAACACGTAAGGAGTCACGAGCTGCTCCTTTAATCTATATATATATATATATATATTTATTTATTTATTTATGTGCCACGTACCCCAACATCTTGGTTGGCATCCATGATATAAGACCCCTCAAGTCGGGGACTCAAACCCACTCTGGCACAATTGGATTTAGAGAGGTGGTATTCAAACTTTTTAGGCACATTAGGGCTGGCTGGAGGCTCGTATAATAGCCTCTCATTATTCCCTGATATATATATATATATATATAATTTAAAAAAAATAAAAAAACTATAAAAAATAAATAATAACAAAAAACTAATAAAAAGAAATCATATATATATGATTAAAAGAGCAGCTCATGCCTCCTTACGCGTTAATAATAAAAAAGATTACAAGGTTGGGGAGATATAGGGGATCCCCATATAAAAGCAAAATAGAATACATCATGTTTGTAGAGGTTCCATTATCCATAGTGCAACTCAACACAAAATAAAAGGAAAATACATGTAAACCTACAAAATGTATACTAAAAAAAAAAGTATACCCAAAAATTACATGTACACCAAAACCCATGTCATCAGTAGTTGAGAAGAGCAAAACCGAAGTAGAGGTCACTATGTCCAATGAGAACCACACCAAAAGTTTTCCAAACCTGCAAACAACTAAATATCTCTTGTCCAAGACATAGTTAGGCTGCAAAATGCTAAACAACTGAACCCAATGGAGGCAGCATGAGCATAGAAAGAAATGAGTGTAAGCAAGCATAAGCATCTCGAGCCAGTGAAGTGTAATCTCCCAAACCATAGAAAAATAGTATAAGCAAAATGGAGAGTGTGTCCAAATTCTTGAAACCAACATTTTCATCAAGTAAATCCAAATGATATCAGTGTCAGAAGCTTCATTAGTAGCATTACAAAAATAGAGAACCCAACCAAGCATAGCCAAATACAAAACAGTGTCTAGGAAACACAAACTGGGCCAAATTAACCTTCGAGCATCTTTCCAAATGACAGAGAGCAAATCCAGACCATAAGATCCAAATAATGAAATAGAAAATAAAATAGTAAAAATAGTAAATATAAAATTGTCTGCAACACGACTAATATCCTGACCAAAAAAGGAGAATGAAAGAAATCCTGGCCAATCAAAACCAGATTCGAACCAGTGTCTAATAAACACAGCCTAGACCAAAACATCCATCCAACATCCTTCCAAAAGGCATAGAAAAATACCAACTCCAGAAAAACTAAAATATGACACTTTGTATAAGAAGGCAAAAAAGGGAGAAGCATAATTAAAATCTAACATAATGGGCTTCCAATAAGTTACTTTGTATGAGAGTGTTCAACAAAGGGGGAGAAGTATCCCCAACAATAGCACTGTGCACTCCCCATTTAATCAACCAATCCACAGAGGAATTTCCCTCTCTATAAATGAATGAGTATTGAAGATTAAGGTGATGCATCTCATTATAATGCCAAACCCTTCTCAACAAAGAAATAAGATGCCAAGCTGGTTTCAGCTTAGCTATGAGCATATATAACAATCTTTTAGAATCTGGTTCCACAACAATGTCATTAAAATTCAGAGAAGTAACAGTCTGTAGTGCATCAAGCACTACACAAGTCTCTACCTCCAGAGATGAAGTGGCAATACAAGGGGAGGCAAAATAAGCTATACATTTACTATATTCATCTCGAATCAGACCCCCATTCCAATATAAGTAGATGAGTAGCTACCATCAATATTAACTTTAATCCAACCATGGTGGGGTGGTGCCCATTTTATAAAAATGGGTTTCCTAACCCTACCCATATTAGGAGAGGCAGCCTTACCATTAAATAACTTCCAAGTCTTGTGAGAACGAGCCACAACTAAAATAGAGATGGTAGAACGAGTGTGGTAAGGAGTTTCATACTTCTAACTATTTCTAGCGATCTATTTGAGTCATAGCACGATAACAGGAAAATAAAAGGGCTTATTAAAAGAAGGATCAAAGTCCTTCCAAATCCCTATGATAGTTTTGAATGTCAAATGTAAGGTCCAATTGATACCAAAGTAGCACCCAATACGTTGCCAAACCTCTATAGTAAAGGGGCAATAAAAAAACAAATGATTTGCATATTCAACATCCTTTTCATAGTTATAACAAAAAGAAGCAAGTTTCAACTCTTTCAGTTTAAAAATATCATCAAAAGGGAGAAAGTTATGAAAATATCTCCTAAGAAAAAAAGAGATAAAGGAGATATATATTTATGCCAAGTGTAAACATGTCATTTCCAAGGAGTAAAAGAGTGCAATTTTGAGTAAATCAACTTAGTGACAGAGGATCTGTTTTTATGCTTCCAAAGAGGAACATCCTTATCTTGAGCTCGAATAGGTTTAATAGCAATGGCAGGAGCTAAATCACCAACTAATGAATTCAACTTAGATAAATTCCAAACACTATCAATCCAACAATCAGATTAAAATCATATCCCGAGTTTGGCAAAGTAGATTTCCAAGGGTGGGGCACTTTTATATACGCTAGTTGCATGATAAATTTTTGCTCTGGCAAAAATTTGAGCTTTTGGGAGGCCTCATTAATGAGAATTGGATTGTTTGTGGTGACTTTAATATATGTATATATATATATATCTGTGTGTGTGTGTGTGTTTGACATGAATGTTGGATGAAAGATGGAAATGTTCCTCCTCTATCTAACTCTTGTGTTAATCTTGCCTTACTAGTCTCCGATTTTTGAGAGGGGCAACTGTGGAATGAATTTGCTCTAAGGAATGTTGTAGATGCTGACACTTTGAAAGATATTACTGACATCTCAATGAATAAAACCAAGCCTGATAGATTAGTAACAAAGAACCCAACTGGTCAATTTCTTAATGCTTCTGTACATAAACCCTTTTTCAAATGGCAACAGAATACTTGGGGCCAATTTTAATGGGACAGAAGATTAACTCCTTCTATCTCCTTCTTTAGTTGGAGACTATTCAAGAAATTTCTTCCTACTGATGACATACTCAAGTTGAAAGGCTTGAGGGGTGCTTCTAGGTGTTGTCTTTATTGCTCTCATGAAGAAACTTTGCACCATATTTTTCTTAATTGTCCTTTTACTATTGTTGTATGGACAGTTACTTTGGACCATCTTAATATCAAACATTTGTTTTGTTCTTGGAATTCTCCGGAGAGCTATTAGCTGGACTAGAAAAAATACATTTACACCATATCCCCCTCATTATTACCTAGTTCATTTGGATGGCAAGAAATAGAGCCAAATATGAGGATCAAAGAAGAAATGCCCAATCCATTGCACTCAACTATTGCAGCTATCTCGACAGAATCAAGACTCATCTAGGCTGTCACACACTTGGCCCTCCCGCTAACCCAAAGATTATATAGAAAGTGCTCTAGTGTAAACCTCCCCTCATTTGGATTAAAATTAACATAGATGGAAGTTTTTCTGCCACTGTTGCTAGAACTAGAGTTGTCTGTAGGGATTATCTTGGGCAAGTTTGTGGAGTTTCCAATCCCTTTTCTGGACCAGCTCTGCATTGGAAACATAAACCATAGCCATCTCTTAGGCCCTCAAAATAGTTTTCTCTCTCAACCTCATCTATCTTTTTGTTGAATCTGATGCCTTGCACTTGATAAACATCCTACAGTGCAAAACTTCTATTCCTTGGCATCTCACATACTAGATCAGAAAGATCTTCCAGTTATCCTAGGGGTTTCATCTTTAGTGGTTCCATAATCACGTGGAGGGGAATCAACATACTAATTGGTTGGCAAGTTCCTCAACAACTACATAACGTATTATCTGTTATAAAGGTTCTTTTGCCTTTTTGAAAATTTAACTTCATGGAGATTCCCTTGATCTCCCTTTCATTACATGTAACTATTTTTGTGGAAATATTTTTTTTTTATTTTTTGTCCCAAATACATATATATATATATATATATATATATATGTATATATATATAATCTCGATACCGATACGGTGATAGCTAGGGTTCCTCTTCGCTCTGGCGATTTTGGCTTTCCTTCAACTATGGCACGCTGGTGAGATCCTTCTATTTTTTTGTTTTCCTTATTTCGTGTTTCTAGAATATCAGCCACTCATATTTTTGTTGTTGATGTTTTGGATGAAGGTGGGGGATCCTCGAGGAGCTGCAATTCATCTCTTTTCCACATGCATTCCATGAGACTTTGAATATGGGGGGTGATTAAACTTTCATTAGAAAGTTGGGGAAGAAAAATGGGAAGCAAGCTATGTTCATGTTTAATGTTGAAATAAACATTTTATCTTCTTCTTATAGACTTGCATTGATTGGAAAATTTATTTATGAGCATCCTCCTCAAGAAGTAATATGGAAGGAGTTTGAAATTATGAAACTTAAGGGATGGTGGAAGATTATACTCATTTTTTCTCTATACAAATGATGAGGATAGAAAATCAAATTATGATGCTTCTTAAATGGTCGGTTGATTTTGATCCTAAGACTTAGCCACCTATTATTCCTGTTTCGTTACAATTTCCAGGACTTAGGTTCCATCTTTTTAATCATGAGGTTTTATTCTCCCCTGTTGATGCCTTTGATAAGCCTCTTAAAATGGATAATTCTACTTTTACACTTACCCGTCCTTCGAAAGCCCGTGTATTGGTTGAAAGAGATATTACTCAACCTTTTTGTGATGAAATTTGGATTGGTTTTGCCCATCAGGGCTATTGGCAAAGTGTTAAAATTGAATGACATTCCCCATATTTTTCACATTATCGTATGTTTGGGCATGTTGCATCTCACTGTTATAGGTTGCATCCAAATCTCAAATCTGATAACAAGAGAACCGAACACACTTGCCATGGTTATGATGGGAACGCAACTAATTTTGAGCAGCCTCTAATTCTAGAGAATGAGTAAGTTAATAATGTTGATTTGCAAAATGTGGTGGTGAACAATCCTTTGTTTAATGATGAGAATAATATTATCCCTGCCAATTTAAATGTTACTATTGAGAGGGAATTTGGGATTTTCTTTGTAGTTAAGCAAGATAATCTAAATACTAATGGGGGTGGTTAACCTGAGCATGGAGATGTTAAGCACCCTACCACTAAGAATTTTAATTTAGCCCTTCTTATAAATGTTTCATCTATTTCTCGATTATAATCTAATTTTCCTACTTCATATGTGATTGGAACAGAGCCTACGGTTGGAAGGTTGGCTTCATCCTCAACAATAATTGGAGAGATAGGTGAGGTACAACCTTCAGCTAGGCATGTGCATTAGGAGGGAAGGTTTGTGTCTGTAATGTTTTACATAATCATGCCAAGGAAGCAACCAAAGCTTTAGAAAATGAGTGGAAAATCCAAAAAACACATAAAAAAGAAGAACAAAAGAAATAATGAGATGCTTAGTCTAAATGCAGCAAACATTTTACCTGAGGGAAATTATTATTTTGATGGGGAAAAAGTTAGAAGACATGGTGTTTACTCTAGCATGCCTCTTAGATCTACTAGGAGGGCAGACTTAAGACATCATGTTTAATATTCTTATCTAAATTATTAGGGGAGTATCTAACCCTGCCTCCCTTAATTGATTTTAGAATTTGAGTAGGGTTCATAAAAGTTACATTTTTGTGATTTTGGAGCCTTTGGTTTTGTGCATAAGGATAGAATTTTTAACAAGTTTAAGCAGTATAATTACTTTTGCAATAAAAGTAATAAAATCTGTGTTTTGGAAATGTTATGTTAACCTCTTCATAGTTGAAGATGATGAGCAATTTGTTCTTACTAATTTTCATTTGGATGAATTCTAGGGGTGGGCAACTTTTGTTTATGCCAGCTACAGTTTATAAGAAAAATATTTATTGTGGAACAAACTTGTTAGTATGGGGAGGCCATTACTGATAAGTGGTTGGTGGGAGGAGATTTTAATATGGTTATGACTCCTGAGGAGAGAAGGGGTAGTCGGGCTTCTGAAATTAGTCTCATAAATTGTTTTTGTAAAAAAATCATGAAGGTCAGTTTATTTGAATGGGGTTTTTCTGATTGTCAGTTTACTTGGAGAAGGCGTTTGTTGGCTCAGAGATTAGATCGTTATTTTGTCAATCAAGTTTTCATTGGGTATTACCATATTGCAAAAGTATTGCATTTAAATCATGCCTCATCAGATCATAACCCCATTATGCCATTATGCTTACTCTTGATGCTTACTCTTGATTTCACTAACAACCCTATTACTCATAACTTCGTATTTCTTAATGTTTGATCTTCTCATGCTACTTTTTTAAGCTTGATTAAACAGAATTGAAGCTTTCAAGGGGCTGGGAATCTTTGGTACATACTATGACAATTACATAAATAAGTGGCTCGAGCTCTTAAAAGGTGGAATAAGCAAGCTTTTGGTAATGTTCATAATATGGTTACTAAGGATGAGAAATTGGTTGAACACCTGGAGGCTCAGGTGGAAAGGAGTCTGGAGATGATAGAGGAGGTGGCATCTGCTCATGCATCTCTTCTCAATGTCATTAATCTGGAAGAGAATTTCCTGTAGCAAAAAGCAAATGATGCGACCGTTACTTGTGATGATCGAAATACAAAATACTTTATGCTACCATAAAGTACAAAAGGAACCTTAATACTATCCTTAATATTATCTCTACACAAGGGAATGTTACTACTAGAGAGCAAGAGATTGGTAATAATGTTGTGCATTATTTTTCTGACTTATTTGGTGTTGATACGTAGGTGCTCCCTATTGATGATACACTTTTTGAAGACAATAGAGATTATGTTGCTGGTTTAGAATTCCCTGATATTTCTACGGAGCCAGATATTTTTAATGCTTTTAAAGATATCAATTAAAGCCCTTGGGCCGGATGGGTCTACCTCTAAAATTTATGTGGCTTGTTGGGAGATTATCAAAAGGAATTAACCCTTGCAATCCAAAGTTTCTTTTTGGAGACAATCTAGGTAAGTTCTTCTCTTCTGCTCTAATTTTGCTCATCCCTAAATCTAATGACATGAATAGATGGGAGAACTTCAGGCCTAGTTCTCTTACTTCTATTATTTCTAAAGTAATTAGTAAGTTGATCATTGCTAGACTATAATTACATATGCCTGCCATTATTGCTCCTAAGCAATATGCTTTCATTAAGGGAAGGGAGCTCACTGATAATATACTTGTCTCAAGAATTGATTAACGATTTTGATAGGAGATGTAGAAGTGGGAATATGGTAATTAAGCTAGACATTCAAAAGGCTTATGAAAACATAAGCTGGGATTTTATTTTGAATGTCTTAATAGCTAGAGGTTCAATAAATGATTTGTTCCTATGATTAGAAGTTGGTTGGCTAATAATTACTATAGTGTTCATCATAGATTTTGATTATTTCTCTCGATTAATCACTAATATGCAGGTGAAAAATCCTTAAATGAATTTCTCTCACATATATACTATGCTTGTTAGTCATTTGGATTATGCTGATGATGCTATTATTTTCTTAAATGCCACTAAAGATGCTTTCAAAATTTTAATGGAAAACATCAAAACTTTCCAATACACTTCTGGGCTTACTTTTAGCCAGACCAAAAGTATGTTGTATATTGAGAAACATGTTAAAAATGATACAAAAATGTGGGCTACATATTTTATGGGTTTTAAATGTGCTTCCTTGCCTCTTAAATATCTGGGTTTGAATCTTCTTAGAGGAAGGAGAAAACAGACTCAGATGGATTATGTTGTGGCTAAAACTAAATCTAGATTTGATGATTGGAGGAATATTTTCCTTTATAATAGGGGTAGGTTAAATCTATTGAAGGGTGTGCATCATAGCATCCCGTTGTATGATTTATAAGTATTGAATCTTAAGAAAAGCACTCTGAAAATTTTGCATAACATGTTCAATAGATTCCTTTGATCCGAGGAAGGGACTAGGAAGAGGTGGATCACTTAGGATAAATTATGTAAGCCATGCTACTCTGTGGGGCTTGGTTTCCAAAACTTAGAACAACTTGCACATATCAAAAAGTGTAAGTAGTGGTTCAAATTCAAAGCAAGGGCTTCTCTTTGGGCTCAACTCATTCATCAGAAGTAATGTAAGCATCTGCACCCCTCTTTAGCTTCTTATAAGGTTGGTGATTCTAAAATTTGGAAATTTACCATTATAATAGAGTCGTGGAAAAATAATTTCATTTTTTGGGACATTGGAGATGGGAATGTCTCTTTTTGGCATGAGCAATGGGGTTTGAGCAATGTTTTTCCCTATGATGTTACTACCACTAATAATGTGATTTCAGATTTTTGGAGGGATGGATTTTAGGACTTTGATAAGTTGATGGCTAATATTGGTAATAATGCTTTAAAGGTTGCTCAAATTCCTATTCCTTTAAACAAAAGCTATGTCCCTATGTGGAAATTCAGTTTACAAGCAACTGTTACATAGATGCTTTATTAAAATTTACATACTTTCTCGGGTTGGGAGTGGTGGAATGTGTTTTGGCGCAATCATATTTCCCCTACCATTTCTTCTTTCTTTGGAGGTTTTCCAATCAATGTTGCCTTTAGATGATATATTGAAATTGAAGGGCCTAAGATTGGCTTCTAAATGCTACAGTTGTTCTAGAGATGAGGAGAATTATGCACATTTATTTTATGAATGTGACTAAGTTAAAGCTATTTGGGGTATGATTGGTAATTATTTTGGTGTGGTTTGGCCTCAGCTTTTTGAGGTCAAAGTTATCCTCTTTTCTTGGAAATATTCTTCTTATGCTCATAGTGTGGTTGAGCATTTCCCTTTGACAAATTTTTGGTTCCTTTGTGTGGCAAAAAATAGTTATAAGTATCAGAATGCTCCCCCTTCCTCCTTCAATATTGTTTCTCATATTTTATCACATTACTTTATGTTAAGCAGAATTTTTCTGGGTGAAGACCAGTGTGTTGCCTCTCCTGCTATATGGAGGCCACTAATTTTCAATTAGCAACCTCTTGAATTTGGCTGGGTCAAAATCAATGTTGATGGTAGTTGGTCTAACACTGCGGCTGGGGTTGGTGGTGTTTTTAGAGATTGCTTGGACAATAATCTCCTGTCATTGTAGAATTCCCTTTGGAATCAGAATGTTTGGTTGTTCTCCTTACGGTACATGTGGCTACAATTTTTTGTTATCTATTTTTTATGTCAAATCTGATTCCAGGATACTTTACCAAATTCTTTCTAGATCTCAACAACCTCCTTAGAACATTGTAAGAATTATTAATAGAATTTGGTTCATTATATCTACTAACAAGCTCAGGATGCACATGAGTTCCATTTTTAGGGAAGGTAATACACCTGCTGATTGGATGGCAAGATTAGGTAATGTTAATTTACTGGTTGGCTTACAACCATCTGGTGTTTTGAGAGGGCTTCAAAATGGGGATAACTTAGGAGTTCAATTTATCATAATTTAGTTTTATTTCTTTGGAGCAATGTTTGAGATTTGACTTATTTTTTGGCTTTCTTCTCTGTTGCACCTGTATTCTCCTTTCATCTTGGTTCAGATGGATAAGTGGTTTTTGGGGTATGGTGTTGCGGGATGCTGTCACAACTATGGTTATAATTAAAGTTCTGATGTTTGATATGGTTTTTCAACCACCTCCTGCTTACACTGATCAGGTTTCCTGTGCTACTGGTCAGAATTTGGTTTTTGTTCAATCTATTTTGATGGCATGTTTTTTTGCAATGGGTTTTTGTTGATGCTATGCTCGGCTACTCCTCTCCTTTTGTTGTTTATCTGATGATTATTTAACATTCCTGGTCTTCACAGTGAAAATTATATTACCTTTAACATTAGATGTTAGATTTTACAGGCTTTGATTTGTCTCGAGAGCCCTCTTTGCTTAGATCCAGTTGATTTTGGCTTTAACTCTCGGTTTCCAAGAAGCTACTATTAGTTTTGTACTTTTTATGTTTTGGATCAATTGATTGGGTATACATGTATATGTTTTGGGTATGCGACATTATTTTGTGTTCCATTTTCTATATTGGTATTTTCTTTTTAGGGTGATTTTGTGTGGAGTTGTATTGAGGTTGAGGACCCCCATATCAGCGAGTATTGTATCTTTATTTGTTTGGTCAGTTATGGGAGATCCTCTCCCTACCCAAACTTTATAATCACCTTTTTTGATTAACACTTAGGGAGCTGAATAATGCTCCTTCCCTTTATATATATATATATATATATCAACAGAAAACTTTCCTTTCCTCTTTCCCATTAGTGGTGTTATGGTTTATCTGGTTAGCCAGAAATGATTATAAGCATGCCAAATCTTCTATTCACCCTTTCATTACTGTCTCATACATTCTCTCATATTATTTTAAAGTTGTCAGAAGCTTTGGGATTTCCGTATCCTATGCTATTAAAAATCAGAATATGGGAGAAAGGCCTCTATTAAATTGATGGCAATCCCCTTCACATGGTTGGGTCAAGGAAAATATTGATGGGAGCTGTCGGCACTATTTTTGGTGTGGAGTTTGTCCGTAAGAAGCTGTCGGTCATCGGAATTGAAATCCCGTTGCCCGCTTCGGAAGGACGTTAAAAAAAATTAGTTTTGAAAAAGATGAAGTCAAACTGAC
>NW_018164471.1:107905-108969 GCF_001263595.1 Phalaenopsis equestris | reverse complement strand
TGGACTCCTAACTTTGCTAGTGCGGGTGGTGTTTTCAGGAACACTTTGGGTAACTTATTATGTTATTTTGCATCTTCTGTTTATGCACAGAGCCCTATTGAAGCCGAGGGTTGGGCTATTCTATTTGCTATCCAGATTACTTTGATTTATAAATTTCCCTTAGTGATCATTGAAACTGACTGCATGTGTATTTTTAAAAAACTTACTAAGAGCTCTGCCCCCTTATGGAATTTTCTTTATGTTTTAAACAGAATATGACACCTTCTTGATACTCATTCTCTACACGTCCAATTTTCCTTTATTCATAGGGAAGGTAATGCACCTGCTGATTATTTGGCTAAAATTGGCCCATGTAGAGGTCTCTATGGGCCACCTCCCACCGTATATGCTAAGGAAATTTCTGCTTGGGGATAAATAAGACTCCCCATACATTCGTGCATGATTTTGGTTTTCTTGATATTATTTGTTGCAGGTCCCATTTGCACTTATTGGAGGATTTACTGGAGGATTCCATCTCTTTTTCTTTTGTTTTTATGTTGAAGTTAATATCTATGGACCAAATGCTTTATATGGATGCACTGCTTGACTTTCCTATTTGGTTCTTGTTGGTCCCTGCGGTTTGGATGGTTTGTTGGACTTACAGTTTGCAGCCTTTTTATTTGAACTCTCGTTTTGGATGTCTGCTTGCTGTTCCATTTTGGTTCCTCTGCTCCTAGCTGGTTGGACAATGATTTTGTCAATATGTTCAATTTGTTACATTGGCATTTTTATCTCTTTCATTACTTTTATTGTTTGCTTTGGAAATATTTCTCTTGTTTGGGTATTCTTTAGTTTGGATTACCGGTTTTTCGGACATGTATTTTGGAGATTTTTTTTGTGTTGAGTTGTAATGTGGAGAGAGGGGCCCCTAGGATTTTGGTTTTACTGGGGACCCTCTTCCCCTCCCCCCCTTTTGGTACCCCTCTTTATTTAATGCATAGAGAGTCACGAGTTGCTCTTTTATTATTATTATTATTATTATATATATATATATATATATATAATTTCCCATGGAAATGTCTGGT
>NW_018164471.1:89021-107842 GCF_001263595.1 Phalaenopsis equestris | reverse complement strand
ATATATATATATATATAATCTATGGGTGGAGGTGGACTCTAAATACCTACTGATGCTGCTACGGGACATGGATGCCCCTTCCTGGAGATTGTCACAGTGGCTAAAAAAAACATCAGCATAGAGCCTCTATATATGTCAAGTTTTCTTTCATCTACAAGGAGGGGAATAACCTTGCCAACTGGCTTGCCTGAGAAGGGCTAGTATCTACTGAAAACAATGTATCTTCTTCCCCACCCTCCCCCTACTTTTTCTGTTAGAAAGTGAACTTCTTAAGGTCCCTCATCTTAGATATGTACTTGATTTGTGTGTGTGTGTGTGTGTGTGTGTGTGTGTGTGTCGTTTTCTTGAAGCTCTAAGGGCAATTCATTAATGTATAGAAAGATACAAAGGTTTTAGTAGGTGGGTAGTGAGACCACTCACAGGGTATACAACTCCACTCAAAAAAAAGATTTGAAAATATACAAATATACCCATAAAAGTATGAATAAGAAAGTCTCCAAAAAATTCCAAATGCTAAGATAGGTCAAATGGGTAGATGACAACATGACTGGATGAAGAAGTGATCATAAAGTGATGCGGGTAGAACTAGAGTGTTAATTTTGTAAATATTTTTCAATATTACAAAACACACACAACAGATACAATTGCAAATATGTAAATTAATCCCAACAAAATTAACTTCAGTGAAAAAAGTTTTATCTCTTAAAAATTTTTAAATTGTCGAATCCCCTATATAAAAAATGTAAATATACGTATCACTTAAGTAATAAAGGAATCTAATAGTCCTAGATATTGATCCCACATGCAAGTTGGAAATGCCTATAATTAAATTCTTAAGATTGTAATGTATACTATAATTTTTAAAACTATAAAAAGTATAGCGCAAAATTTGAATATTAAATACTTGAATGAATGATAATTAAAATGCAGTTGAAAGAAAAATTTTACTAAACTAGATTCTAAACTTTCAAAAGTAAACTTACAAAAACGAACAAAGTTTTGGTGACCGAAAGTTCAAATTTAAGAAATATTCATTCCCCTTTATAATGAGTATAAGGATTGTGAACAAGTTAAAATCATTTGAAAATATATATAAAAATGTTTTTTGTACCATATAGTAGTAATACTATTCTTTATCCATTTTCGAGCGTATAAAGAACATTAACTAATCTAGAGTATGGTCCATAATTTTGTGGTTAGGCTGAGAGGATACTGACTGCACTCTAGAGCTCTCACTACTCCCTCACTTGAGGGCTAACAATCTCGCATCGGTTTCCAATCAACTAGACAGACCAAATTGGGGATTTTAAGATTCTAATCTATCACCTTAAGATCTTCTAATTCTATATCCAACAAACTATATTTCCTTATTTATTTTCACCTAAATCCAATGATGACATACTCTCCCATGAAATTAAATGCAATTCTCCCCATGTTGTAAAAATCATAGCCCATATGTTTCTCAACAAATTTTAATAATTCAATTGGCTAGATTGAAAAACAAATGAAGATCAGAGTTCAAATCATCTCAAATTATTGACATTTAAAACCATATAAAACAGAAAAAAAATTGTTAACAAAACCATATCTCAAAGTAGGGAGAAGGATAAAGAAGACAACTCAGAATTCATGAGAAGAATACGATAAAACACGGATTTTATATATATAAATAATTTAGAAAACTAAAGAAATAAAAGACAACTTATCTTACAATCCTCCCCAAGCAAATCCTTAGAAGTTCTCTTGAAGCCTTTCTCTCTTTACAAGCACTCTCAATTCTCTCTTAGAAGTGTAATGAAGAAGAAATCTCTCACCTTCCCTCTCCTCTACAATCCTTGAAGAAAATCTCCAATCCCTTGACTTTTCTCTCTCTCTCAATCTATCTCTTCTTTTCACCACCCTTTACACACAACTCTCCAAAACCTTTTTTAAGCCCTAAACTTCCCTCTCTTGTATAAAAGGTTACCTCCCTCCAAAAAGAATTCAAATTTCCCTCCAAAATTCTATCCAAAAGTCAACTCTTTTGAATTCAATAGAAATGCTCATTGATCTAAGAGACATATCCCTTCATAAAAGAATCATCCAAAGTGTCTAAACACATTGAATCACTCCAAGGGGTGTTTAGACAAGGGGTGTTTAGAACAAGTGGTGTTTAGAACAAGTGTCCCTTTGAAAATTTGTGCAAAATTCACCTCCAACCACTATAATCCGTAAAATGTCATCTCTAGCACATCTTGCGTCAGCACTTTATCAAGTGATGCATCTGGCGCCAATCTGGCGCATCTTGCTCCTATTTATTGAAGACCGCGTTGTTTTGGGTTTTGGTGCATATGGTGCCAATCTGGCGCATCTTGTGTCAGTTCTCTGTATGTTGGCGCATCTTGCACCAGAATCCCAAAATTTGTTGTTTTGGCTCCAAATTTCATCATTTTTTTTACTTTTGCTCTTACTTATTTCATCATTTTTTTTACTTTTGCTCCAAATACCTAAAATTGATATACCTGTAACAAAAACATAAAAATAACTTTCTTTAAATTGCAATATCACCAAAAATAAACATAAAATATATGCTTAAAACTATATATTATTTTGGTCTATTATAATCCCCCAAATATAAATGCTACTTTTCCTTAAGTGACACTTTTACTTCATAAAAGCATATGACTTAGGATAGAGATTAACTTATAACATCTATAATTTAGTTTAATAAATAAAATAGTAGGATTTAAGAAAAACATTTAATAACCTAAATTCAAACTCTAAGTCTAAGAGCATTTAGTAATAAAGTTTAAGTTTTCTAAATCTCTATTCATTTCAGGAAGAATTCCAATTTGTCAGATCAAGGATGCTGAGAATATTCATATGAAAATGAACTTCATGAAAACCTTATTAATAATGCTACTAATACTCCAATATAAGTTTAGAAAATGTAATAAAGCCTTTTCCTTAAGTTGATTCAAGTGAAACCAACTTTTGATTAAGCATCTCCTCAAGCTTATCCTCACATTCTTTTTTTTCTTTTCTTTTCTTTTCTTCTTTTTTTTTCTTACTTTTAAGGCTTTTTCAATCTTCTATTTTCTTTTTTTTTTTAAGTAAGGATTATTATATCTGGATAGTCATTAATAGTTTTGAACTTCACTTTCCTCTTCTTAAAGTCAAAACCCTTACCTTTTTTCACTTTATAAATTCATATTAGTTTATGATTTTCATAAATTCTCATTGTTTTCTTCTTTCAAGAAACTCTAAGGTTCTTAACACTTCAAAAATATAATTTCCTTTACTTTAAATATAAAAACATAGTCGTATCATATCATTCCAACTATCTTTAACTTTAGAATTGACCTTTATTACGAAAAAAAATTTATTTAAATTTACTATAATATTCATAAACATAAGTACACTCATTTAAAGTTAAATGTTAATATCCCAGGTCATGTTAAATTAATTTTAAAAATATTGTTAATTGAGGATAAATAAAATTTAGTTTACTTCTTTTTAAAAGAAATTTTCTTCCCCCCAAACTTAAGCTTTTAAATAATTTAAAAATGTTTTAGTACAAAATTGAGTTGGTGAAAGAAAACAGTAAATGCATGAAAATAAAAACTAACATGTAGAGGATTTTTTACTATAAAACTGGGCTCTGCTATACTGCATGTACTAACTTTAAAAATACATACACGCTTTAAGGAATTAAATCAAACATAATATATTCTAAAGAATTTGCTCAGAATTAAAAACAGAAACAAAAACAAAAAATACTAAAAATGCACAAAAAGTAAAAATCTACAGTTCCAATTATAATTTTAAGTTCACAATAGATAAAGATATTTTCTATGATATCAGTCAAATGTTAACCAAATAACATCCAATCAACATAGTAGACAAACAAACAACTAAAAAAAATAAACTAAACTCCTAAAAATATCAATCTTCATCGCCTTCCTCATCATCATCATCATCTTCTTCTTCTTCTTCTTCTTCTTCTTCTTCTTCTTCTTCTGCTTCTTCTTCTTCTTCTTCTTCTTCTTCTTCATGAATGTGAGCATAAGGAGTAGAGTTGGGGCAAGTTGGAAATTCCACATTGGATTCACCCCCAAGATATCTATTCATAGCTTCCTTAAAAGATATATCATGTTGGACTCTCCTTTGCTTATACTCATCGTTATAAGCATTTGTTGCTCCAATTTCTCTAATCTAATTTTGAATATTAACTATATCCATTTGTTGAATCATGAGCTGCTCCATAATATTCTCAAGTGATGCAGAGCGGGAAGTAGATTCCCTTATAGTTGATGTAGAGGGTCTATCATTACCTCCACTTCTGTCCTCAACAAATGATTCAACTCTTTGAACTGTATGCTTCCCAGTAGGATTTTATGGTTGTAATCTTTCCTCATTTCTATGGGACTCTACTCCTGAATGCTCACATAGAGTGAAAATCAGGCCAGGGTAACCCAAACCACTAGCTGTAGAGCTATTAGCTATGCTCCGAGCATGATGAACTATCAGAGTACCAACATCTTTGCTTTCATGTACTGAATGCGATAATTTAATACGGCTCAATCCTTCGTTACATCGACAAGATGATTTGTGAGCATTAATTTAACAGAGATGAAATGGTGTCATACCTTTGACTCAATAGTCAACATGGAAGTGGAGAAGTGAAATTTCTTATTATTTTTAATTCTCCATTCTCCTCTTCCATCAGTCAAATAGGCAATCACTTCATTCAGTGATAAATCAGTCATCATGAATGCAGGTATTCATCATGAAATACATTTCTCAGTCTATAAAAAGCATTGATCCTTTCTCCAGCAAATTCAACTTGCTTACCTCTTACAAGGATGTGATCATCAACAGTGAACCTCAAGTTAGCATAAAACTCCTGGATTATTGGTACAATTGTTATTGCAGTGAAGTAGAAATACTTTTCCAAATTTCTGGCAATGATCAACCTCTCGATCTTAGCACCCGGGTTAGCAAATGTTCGTTCTTGGATCAATCTTCTTCATTCTATTCGAGTGTTATAACTGTGTTGGGCCTTGAGATTGACAAATCTTCGTGCATCAAAATCATATGATGGCCTTCCTCTCGTTACTCGTGGAGCCATTGGGTTCTATGAAAATCTAAATGAGTTACAAATAAATTACAAAATCAAAAATGTAACTTCCCAAATAAGATTATTTGGTAATAAACTTTTCACCATGAGTTTTCTTTAAGCTTTTCATCAAAAAACCCAAATTTTAGATTTTTCATAATGTGCAGAAAATCCATGGTAAAATTAAAGAATTTTTAACTTAAAGTCAAGCTCTTACCAAGAGAAGATGAAATCTAAGATTTTTGGCCTCCGAAAACTTCTTTACTGCACTCAATGTGAAGCCTTAGTTTAATGTTTAGAGGTAGGAGACGACCTAAGAAGTAAAAATGGAGTTTTTCTGTATGATTTTGTGGTTTTTAAGGCAATATGGAATTTTTAGGAATTTGGTGCATCTTGTGCCAAATCTGGCGCATCATGCATCAACTCTCTGCAAATTGGCGCATCTTGTGTCAATTTGACGCATCTTGCACTAATGCCTTAATTTTTCTAGACTTCATTGTTTATGGAAATCTGCAGCGCACCACTTTACGTCTACCTGTAATTAACTCAAATGAACTTTTATATACATAATTAATCATTACTCTAACATTAAAACTTCATAAACAACACAAAACTCACTTTTATATATAAGATACACGTTATTATAAACTAACTTTTTTCAAGTCAACAAACATCTAATTTAGTGTCCAAAGCAAACTAAAACATCCTAACACTGAAATCTAAACATTAAAATACCAAACTCAAACATAGATAGAGTTCAACAGATAGAGTTTAGAGTTCAACAATAAAAGTAAATGCAATCCAACATAACAAAACAACTAAAATAAGCAGTATAAGAAAAAAAATTTGCGTGCATAGATTAAGTTCAAACATCTTCTTCACTCTTGTCCTTCTGGATATCTCTCATAGATTGATAGTGCACGTATAAGTTATAGAAGGATTGATACGGAAACTCATCAGTTGAATCCTCCCCATTCCAACTATGTTTCTTGAACATAAGTACCAAACCATCTTCAATACGACCAGTATGTTCAAAATGTTCCTTTAGTCTCCAATCAAGATGATTCAACATTTTAGAAATATTCTGAATTGCATGCATAAGATTTTTCACCTTTTTTTCTATCTTCTTGATTCTTTTCAATAGTGTTTTTGAACTGAAGTAAGGCTAAATAGGTGATAAATTATGGGATGCTTGATCCATTAGTACATTCATATCGTTCTCATCCTTCATTTCAATATAGCTACAATAGACATCTAGACCCATCGGCTTCCAAGGAAGGAGCACTTTTCCCAACTCTCATAAGGTACTTGTGATTGATTGCACAGTAGAAAAATAGTGGATGGATGTCCCAGTCTCGTAGCAGATCCATTGACAATCAAACCCAAAATCAATTTCATAATTATTGCTCTAATGTCAACTAATGTCAACAGGTTGTTTTTAAGTTTGAATACAATAGTTCAGAATAGCACTCTCCTTAGTTACCTTACTGATTTTCATAGTAAGAAGTCATTCGATGCAATAAAGAAGTTTCATGCCTTAGAAGCAGGATATGAAGAAAAACTTACATTTTTATCATCTCTGACCTCCCAATTTGCATCTTCATTTGTAAGTTATTGATAGAGTTCATTAATATTATCTCTCGTAGGGGTAAAATTTGAGTAGCGGTAAATAGGCACTTTTTTAATTATAAACATCTCGTTTATTCTTAAAGGAGTGAACTGCACAAAATTGTGCTGCACGTAGACAATTCTTTTGTTGATTCCAAGTATATTTGCATAAAACTCTTTCACCACAGGGACAACTACGATGACAATAGTGTAACAAAGCACTTCCCAGCGTCTCTATGCAATAATCTCTTCCACTCGAGTATTTGGTGTGTTGAATCCTCGATTCACAAAGCCCCTTTCTTTGATTGGCCTCTTCTTCACTAGAACTTGATCATGCAACTTCTGCGCATTGAAACTGATGAACTTTCTCCAGTTGCAAATTCCAAATCTAGCAGAATTTTTAGAGTGGGACGCTAATGGAATTGAAATCTATGACTCTTCTCTCATGTTCCCCCCAAATGGACATTGGAATCAGTAATTGGGAGCTATAAGGAGAAGAACCCGCCAAAAACCACCTTTTGAAATTTTTTAAGCCATTTTTGTTGCCGCTGTGCATCATTAGCTAACTCTCTGAAATGTGTCGCATCTTGTGCTAATCAGGCACATCATGCGCCAGTTCCAAAAAAATTGCCATTTTGATTTCGATCTAAAAAATTCTCAATGCTTTCTTATAATTAAGTAAATAAAGATGTTTTTATTTTTTTTTTCTCAATTTCAAGTTTCTCAAATACATAGACTCTATAAAAACAAAAATACAAATTTACGTAAATATTTTGAACAAAAACACAAAAGCATAATGAACAGCGATAAGTATGGGTTGCCTCCCACAAAGCGCTTGGTTTAATGTCATCAGCCTGACATTCACAGTCTTTATTTTGGGTGACCCAAAATTACAGTCTCTTTGAAAAATGGTCTTTGAACATCAAAATATGGTTTCAATCTGTGCCCATTTACTTTAAATATCCTTCCAATCTTGGGATCTTCAATTTTAACAGCTTCATAAGGATAGACTTTTACAACTTTGAATGACCCTTTCCACTTAGACTTTAGTTTTCTAAGAATTAATTTCAATCTTATATTGTATAATAAAACTTCATATCCATATTCAAATTCTTTTTTTATTACCTTCCAATCATGTCATTTTTTCATTCTTTCTTTATAAATCCTAACATTATCATAAGATTCACTCCTAATTTCTTCATGCTCATTCAATTGCAATAATCTTTTCTCATCAGCTTCTTCCAAATTTAAATTAAATTTATTTATAGCCCATTAAGCGTCCCAATAAGCTTTATGCTCCAATTCTACTGGCAAGTGACAAGTCTTCCCAAAAATTAATCGATCAGGAAACATTTTTATAGGTGTCTTATAATTTATAAGTTGTTCTTTATGCTCATAATGTTGTATCTAATCTAGCAGACCAATCCATTTTATTAGTATTTACACTTTTTTCTGAAATTCTCTTAATTTCATGATTAGATACTTCTGTCAAGCCACTAGTATGGGGATGATAAGCGGTTGTAGTTTTATGAATTATATTATATTTTTCTACTAATTTTTTAATTGTTGTATTTCTAAAATGAGATCTGTCATTGGTAATGATTTCTCTTGGCGTTCCATATCTTGTAAAAAATATTTTTAATTAAAAATTTTGAAACACTATGAGCATCACATCGAGGTAAAGTGATTGCTTCAATCCATTTTGAAACATAATCCACTGCAATCAATATATATATTTTTGAATGAAGGTATAAATGGTCCCATAAAATTGAATCCTCATGCATCAAAAATTTCAATTTCGAGATTGCAAAATTTTATGAACAGTTCTATCATTCTTTTTTACCATTCCCAAAATGGCCTCTAAATTCAGAATCACGACATTTTTTATAATTTCTTAATTTCTTTATAAGACTCACATTATCTCATTACTAAATCTTTACATTGTTTATATAAATAGGGGTCATCTCAAAAATAAGATATTGAATCATGAATGAATTTCTTTTCATGTTGTTTTGTTTGTCCATTTGGCAAAATACCACTAATAGTATAATTTATAATATCAACATACCAAGGTATTTCCCATCCTTTTACAACATAAAGTTATTCATCAGAAAAAGTTTCATTAATTTCTTTTTCCATGTCAAGTATTTCTTTATCTTCTAGCCTAGATAGATGCTACAAAATTAAACTCTTGCATTAGAAGTACCCAACTAATTAATCTTTGTTTCACATCCTGTTTCACATCCTTCTTTTGCATCACATCCTTCTTTTGCATCAAATATTTAATACCTGAATGGTCAGTGTGCACAACACATTTAGCTTCAATCAGTTATGACCTAATCTTATCAAAAGCTTACAAAATAGCTAAAAACTCTTTTTCAGTGGTGGTATAGTTAATCTAAGCATCATTAAGAGTCTTACTCACATAGTATATAACTTAAAAATCTTATCATATCTCTGCCCTAAAATAACTCTAATTGCATAATCACTAGCATCACACATGAATTCAAAAGGTTTCTCCAAATCAGGTGAAACAATTATAGGAGTAGTAATCAATTTTTTCTTTAAAGTTTCAAAGTCTTTAGGGCAATCTTGGTTAAAATCAAATTTTGCTTGTTTTTCTAAAATTTAGAAAAAAGGCTTAGTAACTTTTGAAAAATCTTTAATATATCACCTGTAAAATTCAGTATGCATAAAAAGCTCCTAACTCCTCTTACAGTAGTAGGTGGAAGTAAGTTTGATATAATCTCAATTTTTGTTGGATCTACTTTTTATGCTATTTTCGAAAATTTTATGCCCAAGCACAATTTCTCCTGCAACCATCAATTGACATTTTTCTCAATTCAATACGAGATTAGTCTTTTCACATTGTTTAAGAACTTTCCCTAAATTATTTAGACATATTTCAAAAGAAGTTCTAGATACAGAAAAATTGTTAATAAAAATTTTAGTTTCTTTAAATCATTGAAAATTGACATCATACATCTTTGAAATGTTGTAAGTGTCTTACATAATCCATAGGGCATTCTTCAAAAAGCAAAAGTTCCATAAGGACTAGTAATTGTTGTTTTCTCTTGATCCTATGGAGCAATATGTATTTGATGATAACTGGTATATCCATCTAAAAAATAAAAATATTTGTGCCCATCTAGCCTATCCAACATCTGGTCCAAAAAGGGTAAATGAAAATGATCCTTCCTTGTGGCAGAGTTTAATGTTCTATAATCTATGCAGATTTGTCATCTAGTGGCTTGTCTTGTTGGTTTAATTCATTATTCTCATTGATCACTACAATCACTTTTGCATTCTTTGGAATACATTGAATTGGACTTACCCAAGCACTATCTGAAATAGGATATATTCTTCCAGCATCAAACCATTTTAAAATTTCTTTCTTAATAACTTCATTCATCATAGGATTTAATCTCCTTTTAGGATCATCTCTTGGTTTATGTTGATATTCTAATAAAAATATATGCATACAAATTGAATGATTGATTCTTTTAATATCAGCTAATGTTCATCAAAATACTTTCTTATATCTTTTCAAAGTTTCAAACAACCGTTGTTCTTGCGTATCCGTTAATTTTGAGAATACTGTAACAGGTAATGTAGATAAATGCATTCTTCAAATGTGTAGAAAGTGTTTTCAGTTCTAGTTCATGAGGTTTCTCTATAGATGAAATCAAAATCTTATTACTTTCTCTAGGATCTAACATTTCAAATTTTTCTGAACATAATTCAAATCTTCTTTACTCACTTCTGTAGATTCATTTTGAATTTTATACCATCTTGATATTCCACATATTACTTTTCAAATTCCCTTTCAAATATTTTTTTTTGAAATATTCATGGCTTAAATATTCATTTATATCCATTCTGAAGCATTCATTCCTTGCTCTTTTGCAAGGTATCTCACTGATTTTGCAATATTAAATGTAACCTTTTGATCACTAACTCTCACAGTTAGTTCTCATTTCTACACATCATTTCTACACATCTATCAAAGCTCTCAAAGCTCTTCTTGTAGCAAAGATTGGTCTTCCTAAAATGATAGAAATTTTTTTATCTTCTTTCATATCTAATACAATAAATTTTACAGAAAAGATAAATTTATCAACTTTTACTAAACCATCTTCTATAACTCATTTAGGATAGGTAATCGAATGATCACCTAACTGACGAGTTACAGTTGTAGGTGAAATACCTCCTAAACCCAACCCTTTGAAAATTGATAACGGGATAAGATTAATACTGACTCCTAAATCACATAAAGCTTTTCCAAAGAATCTTTCACTAATAACACAAGGAATTATAAATCTTTCAGGATCTTTAAGTTTTTCAGAAAGCTTTTTCTGAATTATAGTGCTACACTCTTCACTGAGTGCAACAGTCTCATTTTCTACAAACTTCCTTTTCTTATTAAGTATAACCTCCATGAACTTCACATAACTTGGCGTTTGTTCCAAAGCTTCAACAAATGGAATGTTTATCATTAATTTCCTCAGTATTTCGAAAAATTTTAAAAATTAGTTATCTCTATTTTTCTACTTCAATCTTTGAGGAAATGGAGGTGGTGGTCTTTCTGCAAAAATTTTTATTGGTTTAATAGGAAATTGTGATTCAAAATGAAAATCATCACCAGATTTTTCATTTTCCATGTCATCTTTTTCAACTTCAACTTCCACTTCTTTTTTAAACTTCCACTTCTTTTTTTTTCCACTTCTCAGTTGAATAGCCTTAATTTGCTCTTTATTCCGGTCTTTATGATTTACTTCAACATTACTAGGGCGAATCAAACGTTTCTGGAGGTCTATTGCTAAGTGCGGTAGCGATGCATCCCAATTAATTTTTCATGTCTCTAATTACAGCTCCTTAACTTTGTAATTCACTCCCCATTTGTAATATCATTTCTTCTATTGACAACTTTTTTCTCCTTACTCTACAAATTATTAAACCTGGAGGGTAATAAGGTTTATAAGTTAGAGTTTATAAGTTAGATTTCCTTAAATGTTAGAGTTTCCTAATGGGTTCACAGTGTTGTTTCCCCATTGCAGATTTGCAGCATTAGAGTTATTATTACTCCAACTAAAATTTGGATGATTCTTCCAACCAGAATTATAATAATTGACATAAGGATTATTAGAACAATTATTTATTGAATTTAAGGTCTCATAAGAAGATTGAGATTCTATCATTTGTCCTAATGAGTTTTCCTCAAGAACAGGTGATGTTTGAGAATAATTCATTCTATATTGATCTATCTTCTTAGATATAGCAACTATTTGTGCAACTAACATAGATATTGCATCAGAATCATGAATACTGACTACTCTTTTTGGATTTACTGTTTTGAGAGGGCCATTAAAAATTATTTGTAGTCATCTCTTCAATTAAAGAATATGCTTCATCGAATGATTTTGACATTAATAATCCACCCGCAGCAACGTCAATTATCGATCAAAGAGATCTACCCAATCAATTATAAAATGTTTGCATTATTTAACCAATCTGGCAACACATGGTGTGGACATTTCTATAGAGATCTTTAAATCTTTCACATACTTCATAAACTGATTCCCCTTCAAACTAAAAAAAAAGATGTAATATCATTTCTAAGCTTAACAATTTTTTAAAATATTTAGATAAAAATTTTGGTGATAAATCTCCCTAAGTTCTGATAGATCCAGATGCTAACGAGTTTAACCATATCTTAGATTTATCCTTTAGCAAAAAATGAAAAAGTCTAAGTCTAACAACATCAGTTGACAGTCCATCATATTTAAAAGTAACACATAATTCTAGAAAACTAACAAGGTGTAATACAAGGTGTAATTTAGGATAGGTGTAATTTAGGATATTCAGTTAATTGTCCCCCAAAATGATTTTTTGTATCATTTAGATAATAACTTGTTTAAGCTCAAATGAATTGCCAGCTACAGTAGGGTTTTGTATACTCAAATAATTTTCATCTACTGTAAGATTAACATAATCTCTTAAAGGTCTCTGATGATCTTCATTTTCATTTCCAGCATTACTTAAATTGCAATTCACTTTGCTAGTATGGTCAATCTCTTTTTGTTATTGTCAATTTTTTCTAATAGTTCTTTCTAACTCAGAATCGTAAGGTACTAAATACTCAAATCTTACACTATGCATAAACAAACTCAATAATTAAATTAAAATAAGCAAACACACTTGAATAAGAAATGTTCAAACTAAACTTAAATATTTTTTTTTAATTTCTAAAAAAATAAAAATACTATAAATTATAAAATAACTTACTAATACTTTCCATTACTTGCCCAACAACGGCGCCAAAAACTTAATGCGGGTGGATTTAGCGTGTTAATTTTGCAAATATTTTTTAATATTACAAAATGCACAAGACAAATACAATAGCAAACATGCAAATTAATCCCAACAAAAATAACTTTAGTGAATAGTTTTATTATTTAAATATCTTTTTTTTCTTTTAAAAATATTTAAACTATCAAATCCCCTATATAAATAACACAAATATATGTATCGTTCAAGCAATAAAGAGCTCTAACGGAGTCCTAGATATCGATCCCACTAGGAAGTTGGAAATGCTTATAACTAAATTCTTAAGATTATAATGTATACTACAATTTTTAAAACTACAAAAAGTAAAATGGGAAATTTAAATATTAAATACTAGAGTGAATGATAATTAAAATGCAGTTGAAAGATAAAATTGACTAAACTAGATTCTAAACTTTCAAAAATAAACTTACGAAAACTAACAAAGTTTTTGTGACAGAAAGTTCAAATTTAAGAAAGCATCATTCCCGTTTACAATGAGTATATGGAATGTAAATAAGTTAAAATCATTTAAAATTATATATAAAAACTGTATTATGCCAAATATGAGCAATCCTATTCTTTACCCTCTTCCGAGTGCATAAAGAGCATTGACTAATCTAGAGTTTGGTCCATAATTTTGTGGTTAGGCCGGGAGGATACCGGCTGCCAGTCTAAATCTCCCACTACTCCCTCACCTGATGGCTAACATGCTCACATTAGTTTCCCATCAATTGAACCAAATTGAGGATTCTAATCTATCACCTTAAAATCTTCCAATTCTACATCAAACAAAGTATATTTTCCTGCACCCAAATCCATGAATAACATACTCTCCCATGAAACCAAATGTAATTCTCCCTATGTTTTAAAAATCATATCACTTTTAAAGCATATGTTTCACAACACATCTTAACAATTCAATTGGACAAATTGAAAAGTAAATGAAGATCGGAGTTCGAATCATCACAAATTATTGACATTTAAAACCATACAAAAAAAATCAATTCTTCACAAAACCATATCTCAAAGTAGGGAGAATGATAAAGAAGACAACTCAGAATTCATGAGAAGAATACGATAAAACACGAATTTCATATATAAAAACAAATTTACAAACTAAAAGAAATAAAAGACATAACTTATCTCACAATCCTCCCTAAGCAAATCCCTAGAAGTTCTCTTCAAGCCTTTCTTTATTTACAAGCACTCTCAATTCTCTCTTAGAAGTGTAATGAAGAAGAAATCTCACACATTCCCTCTCCTCTTACAATCCTTGAAGAAATTCTCCAAGCCCTTGACTTGTCTCTCTATCTCTCTCTTCTTTTCACCCTCCCTTTACACATCAGTCTCCAAAATCTTTTCTAAGCCCTAGACTTCCCTCTCTTCTATAAACTGTTGTCTTTGTCCAAAAAGAATTCAAAATTTCCTCCAAAATTCTATCCAAAAGTCAACTCTTTTGAATTCAAAAGACATGTTCATTGATCCAAGAGACATATCCCTTCATAAAGGAACCTTCCAACGTGTCTAGATATATTGAATCACTCCAAGGGGTGTTTAAAACAAGTTCCCCTATAGAATCACTCCAAGGGTTGTTTGAAAATTTGCACAAAATTCATCTCGAACCGCCTTAATCTATAAAAAATCATCTCTGGCGCATCTTGCGCCAAATCTGATACATCTAGCACCAGCTCTCTGTTAAATAGCACATATGGTGCCAATCTGACGCATCTTGCACCAGTTTGCTGAAGACTATGTTGTTCTGGGTTTTGGCGCATCTGGCGCCAATCTAGCGCACCTGGCGCCAGTTCTCTGTTTGTTGGCGCAACTTGCGCCAATCTGGAGCATCTTGTGCCATAATCCAAAAATTCACTATTTGAGCTCCAAATTTTGTCTTTTTTGCTACTTTTGCTCCAAACACCTCAAATTGATATACCTGCAACAAAAAAATGAAAATACCCTTATTTAAATTGTAATATTACTAAGCATAAAATATAAACTTAAAACTACATATTATTTTGGTGTATCATAAAACCAACCCCACCGTGACCACATAAAATAACCACATTATTAAGATTAATGTTGATGGTAGTTGGAAAGAGATAAAGTTAGAGTTGGAGATGTTTGTAGGGATTGGTATGATAATTATCTTGCTTGGTTTGTTACATTGTATGTTCCAATATCTTCTCTGGTGGCTGAAGCCAATGTGGTTGCGTGTGCCCTTGTTTTAGCTAAACATTGTGGTTGAAAGTATATTCATTCATTGCTTCTCTGGAGATTTTGCTCTTACAAATTGAACTATCTATGGAGTATTCAAATTTAAATGAAGAGGATCTCTATTCTAATTGAAGGTATTCATATTATTTGGACTCAAATTATGCAAGATGGTAATAAGAAGGCTAATTGGGTCGCCAAATTATGTTCTTCAACTTAGTTTATTTTTGTTTCCATGTCTTTACCAATGGAGTTGAATGTGTTGTTGTTTAATGAATTGTCTTCTTTTGCTGTTTGATTACTTTTTTATTTGCCAGTGGGGTGTATTGAATTTTTTTCTTTATTGGGGGAAGGGTCCTTAGGTTTTTCTTTTTTGTGTGAGTTAAATGTGGGGTGTAGTAGGGGCCTCTTGCTTTCCTTTTGTAATGTTTTATTTATGTCGAATAAAATTCCCTATGGAATTTTAAAACGTGCACACACACACACAAACACACACACAAATATATATATATATATATATATTATATAGACGATGGTTTCCCCCCTCCCCTCTTCGCTTTTGGCTAGTGAAATCATTCCATTTTTCTCCTTTTTCTTGCTTTCTTGTGGTGTTTTTCTTACGTCTTTTTTCTTAAGTGGCCTTTGGCAGTATACTTATGGAAGGAAGTTTTGCGGAAGCGCTTCCTTGTAGTTGTTGCTCCAAGATTAGCAGCTCAGGTCTCTTCCCGAAATTCTTTAACGAGGCTTTATGCTTTGGAGTGGATTATAATTTCATTAAAAATACTGGTAAAAAGAATGGAAAGCTTGTTTGGTATGTTTCTGAGGATGAAGCTAATATCCTTGCTTCTTCTTGTCAGTATGTTTTGGTTGATAAATTTCTCTACGGCCACCCAAAGCTTGAAGTCATTAAGAGAGAACTTGATTCCTTGAAGCTAACAGGTTTTTTGGAAAATAGGCTTACTTGATGGGCAGCATATTTTGATTCAATTGTTTAATGACAAGGATTATACAAGGTTATTTGTATGTCTTTTTCTTAGAATTTTCAATGTTCCGGTGAAAATTTTACTGTGGACGGTTGGTTTTAATCCTAAATCGGAGCTACCCACAATTCATTTCTGGATATGTTTCCCTGGTTTAAAGTTGTACCTTCTTAATCATGAGGTATTGTTTTCCCTGGATGTTGGTTATGGTAAACTATTAAAAATGGATTACCCTACTCTCTCATTATCACAACCTTCTAAAGCATGTATTTTAGTGGAACGAGACATTACACTACCTTTTTCGTATGAAATTTGGATTGGCACGACCCATCAAGAATATTGGCAGAAGGTGGAAATTGAGGGGCACTCACCCTATTGTTCCCATGTCGTAAGTTTGGGCATACTTTTTCTCATTGTTATTGTTTACATCTTCATGTGAAGCAAGGTGTTGATTGACCACCACAAGTCCCAAGTAACACCATTATTGACATCTCAGATGATAGAGATAAATTTGGTTTGGACATCAAGCATAATGTTGATATCCTAATCACCAACGTTGTTTCAACTGATGAAGAGAATCATCCTAAAACTCCATCTGAAACTGAGTTGCATGGTGTTATGGAGATCGAGGTTGATGATCTTACTACAGGTGTTACTCCTCATAATTTAGGGTCTGTTTGGCGCAGCTGTGGATTATTTATAATCTGCTGATAAGCAGATTATTTTGATAATCTGATAATCTGTAGATTATCAGAATAATTTGGCTTGCTGTTTGGGCCAGCTTATTGAAGCTAGCTTATTGGTGGTTAAATGACATTACTGCCCCTATGTGATAAAACTGTTTGGGGCAGCTTATTTAGAATAACTTATTCGTAGAAAAGAAACATATGTTGCAGAAACATACGATAATGATAGACAAGTTCTAAAAGATAACATACAGTTCTCACATCTTAACGAGTACCAGTAGAACTGAAAAAAGTACAAATACAAGTACAACAACAAGGAGAAATATTAAAATATTTAACTTCAGACTCTGGCTACATCGGTCTTCAACTGCACAGTCAGCCTGAGAAAACATCGGATTCACATGACTGCTGGCATAATTACTGGCGGTGTAATATGTGGGACTATCAGCCCACCTGAAGAAACCGCAACGAGCTGAAACACCTCTGGATAATTACTGGCGGTGTAATTTGTGGGACTATCAGCCCACCTGAAGAAACCGCAACGAGCTGTAACACCTCTGGCACAACCATAGAACTGCCTCCCAAAGCTACGCTCCTTACGTGACGTTAGCAACGGAGACGGTAGTCCACAATAACACAAAATCTCTCTGTCCATACCTGATATCCTGGAAGTCATGTTTGTTTAACTGCGACGAAAACAAAAGAATCAATGTCCGTTTAAGGTGTTTTAAAAGTAACCAAAATTAAATACATTTGAATATCAACCTATAACTTTATTAAAGTCAAACTTGGTAGATCAACAGCCACAAATAGCATCTGTAATAGACTCCCTTAAAGCAATCATATCAGCCAAACCTTCACCCTCCTGATCTCCAAAATCATTAGAGTCTACATCATCCTCAGGTAATGAACTACCAGCCACAATTTCAGGAGTTTGATCGAAGACATTCAGTTCGTCGTTGTCAGCCATACTAAAATCTGTATCTAATCGTGAGGCATGTCTTCGGATGAAGTTATGTAGTGCCATTGTTGCAACCACAATATGCACCTGCTTTTGGAAAGGATACGACGGCATATCGCGTAGGATGACCCATTTCTTCTTCCAAACCCCAAATGTTCTTTCAATTACCCCGCGTAAAGATGAGTGACGTTTATTAAACATTTCCTTTCTACCACGGATGGTGCCACTCGCTCTCGCAAAATCAGGAAGATGATATCTTGTGTCAGGATAAGGCTTCAGGTATCCCCTTTGCATAGGATACCCGGCATCAACCAAATAGTATTTTCCTAATAAGAAAAACACTGTTAAGTAAAAAGATTAAATGCTGAAATTAACAAATTACAAGTCAACACTAACCTGATGGGGGGTGAGGAAAACATTGCGATCTATTCCGAGTGGCAAATGAGAAAATCCGACTGTCATGTGCACTCCCTTCCCATCCCGCCACTACAAAAGTAAAGCACATGTTGAAGTCGCATACAACCATGACATTCTGAGTTGTCAAACCACTCCGACCGATGTATGCAACCTTCTCGTGGTTGGGTATTCGGGCATCAACGTGTGTACCGTTAATTGCACCAATACAATTATGTTGAATTGTTTATCAGATAGTAATTATATTATGAATCGTATGACAAGTTATAAAATAAAACTACCCGCAGTTACCTTGAAAAATGGCATGTATTGAGGATCGTTGGCAATCTGTAATGGAGTGGTTGCAAATGATGGATCCTCCAGTTTAATTATTTTAGTTGCTAAGCTAAGAGGTGCCTTTATGCCTTTAGAAAAGTAACGACTTATTGTTTCAGAAGAATGTTGAAATCTTTCCATAGCTCCTCTAATTGATTCATTCTGTGATAGAATGTACAATGTTATAGCCAACACCTCCCTACACGTCGTTCTGGAAGAAC
>NW_018164471.1:70954-88280 GCF_001263595.1 Phalaenopsis equestris | reverse complement strand
CTTCAGATATTGGTGGAGCTGCAAAAGCTTCAATTAAACGGTCGAAGGAGGTGTTCACAGCATGTTCTTTCTCTTTATTTTTCTTAGCAATCCTTGGCCTCTTTAAAATTGTACTGGACTCCCCCATATCCCTCTGGTTAATGCTTTGAACTTCTTCATCGGGTGTCACTGGATCAGGTGTGATCTCATCTGGTATCCCTGTAAAACCGCTTTCAATTGGGTTGTATGAAAACTTTCCTGTTGCGACAACCCATTTAAACATTATGTCCAATTTCTCTTCAAATTCCGGCTCTATTCCACACTGTTTGTACTTCTTCACTGCCGGTACCACCTGTGGAATAGCATTTAAAGGGGATAGTTAGAAAATTATAATTAGATAAAATAATTTGCGAAACTAACAATTCATGAATTATATATAAATTACCTCTAGTTTTTCAGCCCACCATTCAGCTGGAGCATCAATTGTCCTTTTAATCGGATCCCAACCCAGACCGGTAGATCCACGCTTCAACTCCTTCCATATTTTCCATTCCTTCTTCAGCTGGTCCCATTTGTTTTTAAATTTAAGGCGGTCGTAATCCCTACCAGTCAATTCTTTGAATCTCTTGCCAATGTTATTCCACCCTTCCTTATTAAAATACGTTGTTGGTCTGTTACCCAGCTCTATTTCTTTAATACACAAATCACAAAAAATATTTGTAACGCTTTTGTCCCACATTGTGGACTGGCCCCCGTTAACCACTTTAGACATGATTCAACAGCAGGTTCGTGTAACTACTCTGAATAAAAACATATTAAGAATAGCTTTATGCAAAAAAATGAATCAAGGATCATACATGTCATGGAACCAACAAACTGAAAAAAAACTAAATAATCAAAACAATAAGGATTGTGTGAAAGCACTTTTAAGTGACGGAGCAAACACAAGAAATAATTGCTTGAAAACTTGACTGAGAACCATTCCAAGGCTTTGATTTTATATGTAGGTGATGCAACAAATGAAATCAATACTCAGAACGGTGTTGAGGATCTCCAAAAGAAAAAAAAAAATAAATAAATAACCCCAACTACTTTGCACAGCTCAAGCCACCTCAAAGCATGGTGTAGGACGCAAATTTCAGGTATTAGATATGCCAGAAACCAAAGGATGAATCAAATCTGTAAGCTTTGTCTTCTCAAATGATTTTGAAATGCTAGCCTCTCTTGCCTCCCTCACATTTCCAGAAAATGGATTTTTATTAAGCAACTCACTCATAAGTTCCGACTCCTCAATTCTATTACCATTTTCATCCTTAACATCAAACTCAATTAGCTCTTATAGTGACCTTAATGAAACAATTGTAGGTGCAAATTCAGATAGGATCCCTGAATTTTACTTTTAAACCTTACTTCCGGTTCTTGATTAAGCAATATTTTCAAGTTGATGAATATGATCTAATTTAGGTGCAAATTCAGATCCAAGAATATCTGAATTAGATATTATAACTGTAAGTTATATTTTGCTTCTATTGCATTTTCCAAAGAATGTTCTTGAGTTATCATTTATTTAATTTGATTAGCTTCAACCATGCTTGGTTCATGCATTTATACATCTTCTAGAAGCTTTGAATGAAATGCTAATTAGCATTCCTTAGGAATCAAAACAAATGCGATGACCATATCAGAATATTTGTAACATGCTTGAACATTCAAAGATCTTGTTGAAGTGTCACATAGTATTTTTAATGTTTTACATTTTGTTAATTCTTAAACTCTCACCTAAGACCTTTATTGAAGAAAGTAGTGGCAACAAAATAATCTTATCATAGCTATGATACGTGTATTTATCTTTACAATATTTTTCAGGCTTTATATAACTCGAAATATTGTGCTAAAATATACTAATTTTGTTTCAGATATGAAATTTTAGGCATTTAAATACAAAACAAATCATTCTACCAAAGCTTTAAAAAATTTAGATGGCAGGACTTCGATCCGATCTGCGGCGATCGACGATCACATATGAAACAAAAAGGCTTTAGATGTAGCTGTAGCGGAATTTCCATAAAACGAGAGCGGCGATCGACAACATACTTGAGGTGCGGTAGAGATCGAGGGCTGCGGGGAGAGGTGCGGAGATCTACGACAGCAGAGAGGAGCGTAGAGACGAGATCGACAGCGGAACGGGGCGAGGTGCGGAGATCTACGACATACCCGAGGTGCGAACATACCCGAGGTGCGGTAGTGATCGAGGGCTGCGGGGCAAGGTGCGGAGATCTACGACAGCAGAGAGGAGCGTAGAGACGAGATCGACAGCGGAATGGGGCGAGGTGCGGAGATCTACGACATACCCGAGGTGCGGTAGAGATCGAGGGCTGCGGGGCGAGGTGCGGAGATCTACGACAGCAGAGAGGAGCGTAGAGACGAGATCGACAGCGGAACGGGGCGAGGTGCGGAGATCTACGATCTGTTCCGGAGACTTCGGGGAGGACGAGGGCTGCGGGGTCAAAATCGCACGCAAGGACCGAATGGAAGGACTCCTATTTTAATCGCTGCATTTAGCGATCGCAGGAGCGAACGCCCGGACAAACGCCGACACGGCATTTTGAAAACGCCGGACGCAGAGAATAAGCTGCGCCAAACGCATCCTTAATCTCCTTACCACTTGAGACGGAGGCAATGTTCACTTGACAAATGGCTCTCAAACTATTCTGAATTAGAATTTATATGTTGCAACTGTTGATTCTGCAGCTACGAATGCCTTAGAAGAGGAATGGATGGTTCAAAAGCTAGCAAGAAGAAAGTTAAACGTAATAATGAATTTATACATCTAAATAAAGATAATATCATATATGAGGGAGGTCTGGGAGAAATTTATTAGCAATAAATAACCTTTATTATTTTAGTATTAAAAAAAGGATGCAAACAAATTTTGTAAATTGAAGTATAAATTTAATGAAAATGTCTTTTCAATTTATGACATGTCAGGAACAATAGAAAGGGTTCCACCTCCCATTTCAATAAAAATATTCTCAGAGCATGGTTTTTGCTCATGGAAAATAAAACTATCATCAGACAAGTAATCAAAAGCATCCATGTTGAGGGATCTTTCATTCCTAGATGTAGTCATCAGATCTTTTAGAAGGCTACCATATTTTCATAGGACATAACCAAAGTTTGCAGGTTTTGTTGAGACTTTAGTGGTTGTTGAGATATTCGTTGAATGTATTTAAATTTCTATTTGTTGAATGTATTTGTGTCAACTGGCAATAGTCTTGAAGATGACAGTTTGCCTTTAATTTCATGATTATGCAGTTTATCAACAATTATGATACATTTTTTTTGCAGAAATAATCACATTTAATTGTGGTTGTCGTTTCGCGTTTATCACTCCCATTGCTGAATTTGATTCAATTGGCCTCAAGAAGGCCTCACAAATGTTGGGAAAGATCCTTTATGCTTAATTTCTCACATGGAATTCATCTAAATTTTTTCTTACGTCAATTCTTAAATTGTAAACTTATTCCTGTTCAACTATCTTTTGGTTTTTTTGCTTATTTTTATGAACCTCTATGCTATTTTCTCAATGATGACAAGTTGTTAATATGAGATAAGGAGTAGATATGTCTTGTGTCAGAATCATCACGTCATAGGTCATGATAAATTCTCTGGACTCTAGATATGTTTGAAATAATGCTAACATTGGAGTAGTCTCTTTTATTGCATTCAGAATTTCTTTGGCAGTTTTGTAGTGCATAACATTTTTCCAAACAATATTTGTCATGAAATTTATTAGTCATAAAATAATCATACTATTTTCCACCTTTAATGTTGATGATTTTGGTTTTTATTTTTTTTTTATTTGGTGAATGAGCCAACTCATATATGGTAATGTTCATTATCTTTCCTAAATGAAAAATACTAATATTAATCGAGCTTTTTATGTAATGCTTTGCATATTAAACTTGCGGTCTATAATGAGAAAGGTAGAGCTCTCTAATGAGGTGGTATCTTTGATTATGATGAATGGACCAGTATTGATTATCTCCTCAAAGTAGTTGCTTTTCATATTACCAACTGTGAAAAGGCATGGAACATGAGCGACCAAGAGAAAGTAGGTGCAAAAACATGAGTAAGAGCTAAGAAAGTTGCATTGGCTTGATGCAAATATATGATAATCATATTATTGACATCCTTCCAATGCTCTATTCCATAACGATTTGGTTTCAATAACTAGTTTTCTGCATCATTTTGGCTGGATATAATTTTAATAATTTAATAATCTACAGATAACTATTTTTTACTCCACTTATTTTACCATTAAAGAAGAGTTATACTTGCATTTCTTGAACATGTTAAAATTTTTAAATTCTTTGTTTAATTAAACACTTCCATGCTCTCCTATGTTGGTAAATCTGAAATATATTTTTTTATTCAAAGTTATTACTTTTTTCAAAAATCATCAATCCAAATCTTTGAACTTCGTCTTTTTTATGCTTTTAATTTTTCAACCGAATGTTTATAGAATTGGTGTCAGAAATAAGACTCGTCATTAGTGACAAAATAGTTGTTTAGTTAGATTTCCTTTTGTCAGTGGCAGCGTGACATGTCTTGTAAGATTGAATTTTATATTTGAAGTGTTAAGAAAGCTAATATATAACTCTTTCTATTTTGAAATTTTAATTTCTTTATACAATAAAATTGGAATGTTTAGAGATTTTTTTTTCTTATTTCTATTTTTTGTGTGTGGATAATCTATACATGAAGCATTTAACAAATCTTACTACAATTATAAAATTTTGTGATTTTCCTCATATTGAAACCTCATACTTTAGTTTAATTTAATTTTATGAATATAATTATAGTCATCCAATATCTAACCAACAAAATATATGAATTAATGAATTGTACTTTTAATTATTAATTAAAGAGTACTTATTCCTTCAAGATCCTTGATTTTTTTAAAATTTTAGCCTATCAAAATTTGATATTGTATCATTTATGTAATTGTTGAGAAATAATTCAATTAATTATTAATATTTTATTTGACAAAATTTTATTAGTTAGATCTTGAAAATATGAGAAGATAGTCTTACTCCTATTTTAAAAGTGACTTATGACTTCTCTCACATTGAATACTCGTTTTTAACTTTAATTTGATTTCATTTCTTCAATCAAACATCATACAATATCTAATAAAAAAATATTATTTAATTATTTATATTATTACTAGTTAAAATATTTTTTTAAAATCTATTATTTTTTTGAATTCTAATTTATTTGAATTTTCATTTATTTAGTTTTTTATATTATTTAAAAAATAAACTTATTCAATGAACTGTTATTTTTGTGATAGAATTCAAAGAGATATAATTATAACAATAAGAGAAGTCAAGGATGACAGTTGCTACAATTAATTTTAAATTCTCTCATATCTTAATTCTTCTTTTCATCATATATCATTATATTTATTTATCATTGTCACGAAAAGAGCTACAATTTTTTTTTTTTTTGAATTTGATAAAGTTCACTTATCATTCAGTTTTTATTTTAATAAAATTTTCTATGGTTGATAATTCCTTTTATATTGCACTAAATTTGATTTCACTATATTTAAATATGTTTTTCAACATTTATTATTAATATTCTTTATTTAATTTGAATTATGTACTGTTATATTACTTTAAGCATAGAATTATAGATTTTTTGCAATTTGTGCTTTTACATTAAAAACCAATACTCATGCTAAATATTTAAGTAAACATGCACATGATTACTTCAAATTTATGGGTCTGCAACCAAACGGTACTGATTGGACTAACTATAAATTTTAGTACGCTGACTTATGATTGGAGGTTTAGCACGTTTGAAATAACTGTAACTTCTCAGACTTCAACAAGACTTAATTACATGCTTTTATAAGAAAAAGTAAGTGTACGTTCTCAGACTTCAACAAGAGTTAATTACTTGCTTTTATGAGAAAAAGTGCAACGTGTCCGGAAGTAAAACTTTCATATGTCTTGCATGTCTTGGCTTTTCGTGAGATCAACTTTATTTTCTTCCATTATTTTCTGCAGTTGGCGGAGATTCCACCACTTGACAAATAACTGGATTCTCCAAAAGCCACTTCACAGTATTAGGTTGCTACTGATTAGTGGAAAAGAAACCATTACAAAAGTATCTTTTAAACATCGTTCTTTGACATATTTAAAACCTTACAGGTGCTCTAACATGGCCGGAAGTGATGAATATTCTTGCTAGCTGATAACATAATTTGATTATAAATCTCCTTACATTTTGTGATATATGGCCTCCTTTCTTTGTTCTCCTATAATTTTTATCGGTTGTATTATAGGATTATTTATAAAATTTGGTACATAGAGCATTTTCTAATTTCTTATTAGTATACTATAATCATCTCTTATTTTTTCGGGGGATTATATCTAATTTTAATATGTGGAATTGTAACCCTAATTTGATCGTTTTTTTCTCCACACCTATTAATAGTGGAATAACCTGTCATTGTGAACGTAGCAGGATTTGTCTCAACCGCGTAAATCGCACCGTATTTTATTTATTTATTTATTTATTTTGTTAAATGATTTTGTTTTATGCATTGTGTTCAGCAACCTTTGGCAATACAACCATATTGATGTGATGCTGCCAACAGTTTGTTGCGATTTTGATGACGTCGCAAACACAAGACAAAGAGATTGGAAGAAGTTATAATACGAGATTTGGTGGAGTCATTGATAATATAATATTGTTAGGCACTTAAACATCCACCACACATGCTAATTGATCAAATGGTAACACTTTGATGACATAAATTTTTGGTAAGTGACAATGTGAGATAATGGATGTGTTATGTTCTTTTTGAATCTGAAGGATGTTTCTGATAGTGATGAATTTCCTAGGGAGATGTTAGAAAAAGATTAGTTAAAGATAAAATATAGTACTTGTGGCTTGATTCGAGATTTCTTTTCTCAAGAGTTCAAATATGGGATGACAATGTAGACTTCTGCAAAAAAATTGTGGAGGATGTTAGAGAACAAATATGTCATGAAGCATGTGAAATCGTCTCCATATGAAGTGTCAGCTCTACAAGTTTCAAATGAGACGTAGGGTTACTAGTTGTGAGCTCCTATATAATTTTTCAAATCTTTTGACACATCTGTTAAATTTGGGTAAGGAGGCTGTAGATATAGGCAAGACACTTCTTTTATTAAATTTTTTCTTGGTTAAGCATGAAAACTCACGCTGTCACATTCATAGGAAGGATTTACTTAATTATAATGAGGTGGTAGCAATGTTATTAAATCATGAGTTTTGTCGAAGGAATAAGGAGTCCACAAAAAGGAATTTAGTTGAGGCATTTACACTCCATTGTGCCATATCTAGGAAGAAGAAATGGGGAAAAAATGGTAGCGGTAGTGATACTTCTCAAAAGGAGGTCAAGACACATGGGTGCAATTTTTGGAAAAAAATATTGTGTTTTCTATTTAGAGACTGGCCTTTGTAAGAAAAATTAGTTAAAGTTGAAGGAGATGAAAAGTGAGTTTCTTATAAGGAGAAATACAATCTTCAAAGATCATGAATGGGTACAAAATATTTATTATGAGGTGTTCTACCCATTGGTCAACCATCCCTATATCTATGTTATATTAGAACTTGTAATAGAGTACAATTTGACAGTTTCCTGTGAAAACTATTTTTATATAATGAATTATATAAAATCTATATGTTGCAATCACCTAAATATGGAAACTCAAACAACTTGATTTATACATTGAATAAGTCCTTACTATAGTTGAAGAAGTCGCCATGGATGTCTTATAAGAAGCTTGATCAAGTCATGATGAGACATGAGTACAAGAAGAGTCAATATGATTACTGTACTAATTTTAAGAAGCTGGTCAATGGGTAATATTCTTCTGCTTACTACTATATCTTGATAATTTATTGATTGTATCTCCTAGTTAGACTAAGGATGATAAAATGAATAAACAACCATCCAAGTATTTTGAGATGAAAGGATTGGGTGAAGCTCACAAAATTCTAAAAGATTAGATTATCTTAGACAAAGTAGCTGGAAATGTTTGATAGTCATAGGAAGCATTTGTTCAAAAGATAATAAAGAAGTTTGGGTAAATGACTTGAGTATGATAGTAAGTCTTCTTTGCGTCTCACCTTCATCTGAGTTCAGATCAGTGTCCTAAAGTTGACTAGAAGGAAAGATAAATGACCAATTTTTATGCTGCTGCAGTGAGTAGTTTGATGCATGTCATGATTTTTACTACACCAAACAATGCACAAGTGATTGATTTTGTGAACAAGTTCATATATGATCAACGACGAATTCAGTGGCAGAGAATGAAGAGTATTTTGTGTATCTAAAAGGTACAATTGATATTAGTTTTGTATTTGAAAAGCATTCATCTATACTGATTTATGTGTAAGCTACGCTAATTCAGACTATGCAAGTGATCTGAATACGCTTAAATCTATGACTGACTATTTATTCACATTAGTGGGAGATCTAGTTAGTAAGAGATCAGTTCTTCAGGGTATTGTTATTTGGTCAACCATGAAGGCTGAGCATATGACAATCACAGAGTCGACAAAAGAAGCAATACAGATGCAAGTTCTATCAGATGACTTCGGAGTTGATCTAGAGTCTATGATGATATTCTGTGATAGCTAGAGTGTAGTATTCTTAGTAATGAATCTACTTCATCTTGCCTATACCAAACATATTGATGAGAGGTATTATTATATTTGAAACATCAATGGTTACATAAATATTTTGTTATAGAAAATAAATATTAAGGAGAATCCAATTTGACATGCTAACAAATGTCAAACTAGTATAGAAGTTCAACCACTGAGGGATCTTGATGAACTACACGAGGCTCAATCCCTACAAGAGGGGGCTACACAGACAACCATCTCGGTGCCGTTGTCCTTATGTTAGAAGTCATTTTCGTCATCTTCCACTTACCTGGAAGTGAGAGATAAAGTGAAGATTATTGTAAAAGGTCCATGTTTGTAAAGAGGGTAAATAGGTCATTTTCTTTTTTTTTTTAGTATGCCCTATTTTTCTCTTATTTATAAGGAAGTAATATGATTGAATTTTGTATTTGGAGTTATAATCATATTTCAGTCGTCATTTATCTTTTTCCACAACCGTTGATGGTGGAATATACTCTCCATGTAGAAGTAGGCGGATTTATGCCGAATCACTTAATTTGCTTAGTATTTGATTGTTTATTAATTGTGTGGTTTTATTTTTTGCATTATTTTGCACAACATTATCATGTTGCATGACTTCATTGTGTTTTTGACATAATTGATGACCTGAATGCAATTGTTTTGTCCTACTATAATGCCTTCTCTGTACCGGTTTTCATATTTCCAGTACTTTTCCCATGCACACTTTTTTTAAACCGCATAATTTTTCTAGATAAGAGATCATTTCTCATTACATTTGATATTTTTTACTGCTATGTATTTATCTTTTAGCAATAGATCTTCCATGATTTGCAGATAAACTATAAACAATTTTCAAATTTTGATTTGTTGCAAGATGCAATCTTTTTTGTTTCTGTTATTTGACGTGGTTTCTTTTTCCTGTTAAGGTTTGAGAAACCTGAATCTCCTCAAAATACTATGGTGCTCTTTAATGCTCTTTTGATTGAAGGCACGGAAGCAGCACTTATTGTAAGTTGGATGCAGAAAATGTAACATGACTTTTAGTAGCTTTTAGCCATGCTCATAGTCCGACGCCTCACGCAGTAAATTATAATCTTCAAAAACTGTGACTGCACTTATTGAAGCGTGCCATCTGATAGATTTGTAATAACATGCATTCATTTTTTATCTTCCCTTTTTCTTTATTCAACTCTCTGGAAATTTTGAAGACTGGTGTTGACAGAACCTTGAGGTTGCAGCTTTTGATTTGGACTCCCTGCATGTGCCAAAAACTTTTTCTTTTGTTCCCATCTCTATCAAATGAAGAAGAAATTCATTTATTTCAGCAAACGTGGAAGAAAATATCAAAATGAGGAAATCATTATTCCTGCCTTTATGTCTTCTGACATTTCATGAACTTCTGCATCAATATGTGCACTGCACACCCGGCCAGGTTCACCCACTAAGATCCCTGGCATAACTGTAGCGCATTTATAGCTGTTCCACTTTATGTGAGCTCCGAACGTTTTTATGTGTTTGTTGGATATGAGATTGAACCGCCACTATCTATTCTCAAAGCTTGAAACAATTTCTGCTTTAAAGTAAATCAATGCAATCTTAAAAGAGCTTAATGATTTGATGTATATTTGTAACAACTTGACATTGTTAGAGTAGCTGGGCAATGGCATGAAGCAGGAGTGGACCATGGCATTGGAAATGTGGATGGTTTTAGGTTTTTATTTTTTTTCTTTTTTTTTGGTTTTATTTAATAATGTTATTGTATGCATAGATTTGAAATAAGAGCTTCATAATATCTAGGGATTTTAAAGAAAAATTTACATACATATGATTCAATTTCTATGTATTTACATGTCGCCTCAACCTTAAAAGAGCTTCATACTAATGGGGCATTTACATATATACCACCCAATAAATTTTACCTTTTACATTTATTGTACCGAAATCTTTCATATCATATGAAAAACACCACTTTTAAATTAAAAAAAAGTTAAAACACCTGTTTTCATGCATAAGGTGGCATATATGTAAAAATTGAAGTTGGGGTGTTAGATAGGTAAATACATTAAGAATTGAGTGGTATGTATGTAAATCTCCCTATTCTAATTCAGAATGAGAAATTTGAGACCTTTCTATTTTGATGAGATTGGTGTACTTGGCTAGGGGAATACTGTTTCTCCGAATGCCCATGTTCGGGAGTAAATTGGACCATAGTTTGGTTTTATATCATTATAGTTAAAACTCATATTCAAATCAAAAAGCATAAATTATGCGGTGCAGTTTAATGACTTTATATGTTCTTATACTGACTTATTTTCTAACAATCAAATATCAGGCTAAATTTGAAGTCTTGAATATCTTAATAATCTTACATTCAAGTCAGGGTACTCATGCCGACCATCACTTTCTCAATTGAGAGCTTATTAAGGTTTACGAACAAAATGTATTTAAAGCAGTATGGAGAGAATACAAAAATTCCTGATTTGGAATCTCTCAATTACATTATAATCTATGAAAGAATGATAAATGCTATTAATTGCATGGACAACTTGATTTCAATCAAACTTGTAGAATAGTACAATTTATTTAGGGAGTAAACTATGGGGGATCCAGATCGTTTTTGACTCATTAGCGGCCAAAATTTTATTCAATGAAAAGGCTTAAGCTTATTTTTGAGATGTAGTCATTTTATAGATATATTTTTAAACTGTTTAATGTGAGACTAAACTTAAATTATCATATTCTTTACCAAATTTATGCACATTTATATGTCTTCCCTCATAGTGAATCAAGTGTTCTAATATTTTGTCCCTTTATGAGCTTTTGCTTGTTTTAGTTGAACTAGGTATAGCATGGCCTTCTTTGTAATGATAATTTTTTATTTACTTTAAGTTTCATCATTTTACTCTACTTGATACTTTTATATAAATGTTTATTGTTTTTTTTTTAACATTTACATGATTTGCCTAAAATTTTAAAATTGAATTGTTTGATTGCTATAATAAATTAAGGATCACTGTGATGTTGTTTATATTTCTTTTGTTACATGATGAATTCCTACCATCCATGTTTTAATTCGAATTGTGTAAACAATTATATTTGAAGCAATATGCATCCACCCAGAGGCATAAATTTTTCAAGCTAAACTAGAGGTTGATCAATTACATACAAGCTTGAGCTCAAGCTGAATTCTATGAGTATAAGCTGACACATAATTCAACTCATTAATTATGAAATTGAGAAAATGATTCGTTCATAAAATGATAAAAGAGAATAAAAATATTTGGGAAGAAATAATAAGAAATTACTTGTTAGAGAAAAGAACAATAATTAAATATAATTTTTTTTAAAAAAATTATATTTAAATTATTCAAATTTAATATATATTTGAGTATTTTTATATGTATTAAAATTTTTTAAAAAATGTTGAGTCTAATAAGATTACTTTTTGTATACCTCGCTAACTCATCAAGACCAGTTTATAAGTCATTTATTAACTTAAATCATACCAACTAATGATTCGACTTGACTTAGTTTCAACCCCACTCCTTTGTTCTTAATTTGAGAGTTATGAACTTTATGTATGAAATTCGACATTCTTTAAATCAAATAGTAAATAATTTATTTTCTGAGATTTGATGTCTAACTCACTATAATTGTTGCATTGTAGAAATTATGTAGCTACGTATTAACATCCAGTTTACACAGGAAAAGCGTTGCAATGAAGATATTGGGTTTTTGCGTGAAAAATTCAGAAAGGAAAAGCCATAAAGCTTATCACAAAAAGAAAAAAAATGATCTATTATGTTGGTTAAATCTATAATGGTATGTTTTTCCTTATGTTGGAGAAGTTGGAATTACGAAATAATACATTTTACTATAATTTAATTTTTATTCATTGCTATAGTGGAAACAGTGGAGGTGAGGAGGACAATTGAGTGATAATGTTTGAATAATGGTGGTCACACGATGACGATAAAATGATTATGATCAGGCAATAACAGATTCTGGTTGATAGACTATGCGAGTGTGCATTAACGGTTGAAATAACATAATGCGATGAAGGTGTATGGAAGACAAAAACTTGATGACCAAGATTAAATGATGACATTATGATGATAATGATTGTATGTTGGCGTTCATATGTCGTTGGAAATTGACTGGTAGTAAAAATAAGACAATAGTCAAGCAATGACGTTGGATAATGAAAGCCTTTTGATATTTGATGCTAAATAGAGCATAACAGATTTTCAGCTCTCTAATAACACTACGAAGTAAATTTCAGATCTCTTTCATGTTGAGAGTGTGCGTATGTTTATAGTATTTTAAAATGATATTTCAAGTAAATATGGTCAAACATTCAAAGCACTATATCAGAAAGTTCTTGTTGATTTTCTTAGTTAAGGATAATTATTGTAGTATTTAAGTATATTAATGGCTTCGAATATGAGTAATCTTCTGCTCATTGGATTTTTTTAATTGAGATGGTCAATTGAACTATGCAAGATTTGGAGATATTTTAGCCCTACAATTAATTTCTCAAATTTTTTAAACAAAACAACCTTAATTTGGACTAATTTAGATTTGTATTGGAACACATTTTTTTTTTCATTAAACTTGCTTGATCTTGAACTTGAATTTGAAAATTTTTACTTATAAAATTCATTAGGAGTAAAGCTTGATCAAGTGAATTTTTTACTATATCAAGTGGAATTACGAAATAATACATTTTACTATAATTTAATATTTATTCATTGCTATAGTGGAAACAGTAGAGGTGAGGAGGACAATGGAGTGATAATGTTTGAATAATGGTGGTCACACGATGACGATAAAATGATTATGATCAGGCAATAACAGATTCTGGTTGATAGACTATGCGAGTGTGCATTAACGGTTGAAATAACATAATGCGATGAAGGTGTATGGAAGACAAAAACTTGATGACCAAGATTAAATGATGACATTATGATGATAATGATTGTATGTTGGCGTTCATATGTCGTTGGAAATTGACTGGTAGTAAAAATAAGACAATAGTCAAGCAATGACGTTGGATAATGAAAGCCTTTTGATATTTGATGCTAAATAGAGCATAACAGATTTTCAGCTCTCTAATAACACTACGAAGTAAATTTCAGATCTCTTTCATGTTGAGAGTGTGCGTATGTTTATAGTATTTTAAAATGATATTTCAAGTAAATATGGTCAAACATTCAAAGCACTATATCAGAAAGTTCTTGTTGATTTTCTTAGTTAAGGATAATTATTGTAGTATTTAAGTCTGTATTTAAGTATATTAATTGGATTTTTTTAATTGAGATGGTCAATTGAACTATGCAAGATTTGGAGATATTTTAGCCCTACAATTAAATTCTCAAATTTTTTAATCAAAACAACCTTACTTAGGACTAACTTAGATTTGTATTGGAACACCTTTTTTTTTTCATAAAACTTGCTTGATCTTGAACTTGAATTTGAAAATTTTTACATATAAAATTCATTAGGAGTAAAGCTTGATCAATTGAATTTTTTGTCATATCATGATATTCATTTATTATCCAAGCAACAACTTCTCCCATGCGAACATATTTATGTTCAATGTTGGAAGACTTGTTGTGGTAGATTAATAAACTTGTGTTTTAGCATTGCATGAGAATCCAACAAATAGATAGAAAAAGTAGAATTAGCATAGGGAGACATCACAATTTATAAATGGAAAACCCTAGAGAGGGGAAAAAACATGCAGCTTGCCTCAGTCTAAGTAATTCACTATGTAATTATGAATAGGGAAAAAAGAATTACAATATATATGTACAACGAAAGTTCAACAACAAAAGTTGTATCAGGTTGTAAAGGCCATACTCAATTACTATGAAGGCCTTAGCCTGCTGAGTGATGTAGATGGTTCTTTGATGCATGAAAAAGTTAACCAGAAATTAGGATTATTTTTATACATTTCTATTGATGATATTGAAATTTAAGAAAGTTTTTTTGTGTTTAGCTTGTAGATGTAACATTTAATTGATGCGAGGAAACTAAGAGGAGACTTGGAGCTGAATGGTGAAAAGTGGCACTGGCGCCTAGGCACCAGACCCTTGGGCACCTAGGCCCCAGTCCCTGCCTTCCAAACCACCAGTGGTTAGCTCTTAAGCGCCAACCATTGAGCACCTAGGAGCCATGATACCAGTGCCTGGGAGTGAACCCTTGGGTGCTTAGGTGTATGTTCATTCCATTGCATATATAGAGCCTGATGCCTAGGTTTCAGACCCTTAGGTGCCTAAGAACAAGAAACGACCTGAAGCAGTTGGTGTAGTTTGTGATTCTAAACATAGGGTAATGTGTGAAGGATCCTATAGGGATGATGGTGGGTTGTCAAAGCTATTGTAACATGTTTATATATAGCATGGGAATGCATATTTGAATGATTGATACTCTTGGGAGTACTTAGTGAGTATTGTTTAGAGTTTCTTATTCTAGTGCAGGATGATTGAAGTTGGCTAGTTACTTAGAGGTTTTATGTGGCTTTAGAGAGCAATAGTTCTTCTTCTAAGTGCTGAGGGAGTGTTATTCTACCGGACAAAAGTGAGGAAATCAGGAGTGCCGTTTGGAGTCAATATTGGTCATTGTAAAGGAAAAATAACTAAAAAACTTTAATTATTTCTTTATTTTGTTCAATTGCAACAAAGATTTAGGGTACGTTTAGGGCAGCTTGTTCTTATCTAAATAAATAACTTATCTTGAAACACCGCCCTTGGGTGGCTTGCAGGGTCCTGCGTTTAGTATAGGAACCCAACCGCATTTTCGGATAAGCTACCGAATGTGTTTTTTAAAAGGTGAGGCGGTGTTTTCAAAACACCGCCCGCACTTATAAGCTACCCTGAACGGGTCCTTAGTGTATTTCTCTTGTGTTCAATGTATTTGTCTGGTTAAATCGGCATGCTTCTTGGGTAAACCTTTATTTCCTTATTGTGATGATTAGGTAGGATGAATTAAATGCTAAGTGTTATGAAATTTATTTATTTTTAAATGATGATGATTAACCATAATAACTAAATTTATTTTTCATTCTCTCCAAGTGACTTGTTAAAATATGTTGTGAACCATACAACTTTGGAAAGCTATCGTAGAATAAACTTTGTTTACAACGTTGAACTATGGGTTATAGGTTGATATGCTTTGTAGGGAGTTGAAAATATTAGGGAAATATGCTTTAAAGAGATAGCTATCATCTATAGACCAAAGAGATCGGATTTTGGAGCTTCATGAGCTCTGGATTACATAGATCGTAGTTGTTCGCATCGATCATAGTGAAGAGCTATTATATTCTTTGTAGGCTACTGATATGCCTAAAATATATAGTACTTTTAGACACATTTTTATACATATTTTTTGAGATATTGCGCTTTAATGGAAGATATTTTTGTGCTTTTCTTCCAGGTACAGGTAAAAATGTGAAAAATGCTTAAAGGAGTGAAAAATGATCAAATTAGAGCAAATAGGTGAAAAATTTGCAAAAGTGTTTTGGCGCCTAAGTCCTAGATCCGGCGCTTAAGCACCGCTTAAACAGAGAAGGTCGCGCCTAAGCACCAGAGGCCCCACTGTAGGCGTTGTTTTTGGTTGGAGAGTTGCTCGTAAGATGCTGTCAGTCACCAGAGTCGAAATCCCGTCACCCGCTTCGGAAGGATGTTTTAATTTACATATATATTTAATTAAAAAAATATATATGAAATTAAGCTGACCCCATATTTTTTATAATTTAAATGAAAGAGAACTATACCTCAAATCCTGTATCTATCTCGAAGAATAAACACTAGACTTGAGGATGAGACTAGATCAAGTAAACTAAGGAATATATGACATCCGTTTGGTCTGTGAAACCTTCGTATTTGCCGAAAAGTTTCCCTATTTAATATAAAGGATTAAATAGGGTTTATATTAAACTGGGTTCAGACATGCTTCCTACAAGAGCAAGCCCCTATAGTTAATTACATCTTAAATGACCAAAGTCACCTAAGAAGACTCTCGATAAAAATCAGGAAATATTATCTTCAAGGAGTTTCAAAGGGTAGGTCTTTTCAATGAAATCGGACGTACAGGTGTGAAAGGGGATTGGTTCAAATTTGGAACATTTTGTTGCAGAGTCCAAAGGAGGAAGAGTTCGGGGATGTCATGGATCCAGAGGAGAACCTCGGTGACTTCCCAAGCTATCCTATGGTTTGGCTTCAGTTTTGAGGAGAAATATTTAAGTGTTTCATCCTGCCAATTTATATTAGTTAGGGCTTATGTTCGTGTGAAACTATCACACAAATAGCCTAGAAAATGTGAGGGTTTAGGTCGCGACAAACGACAACCTCGGAATCCTAAGACGAGTTAGGGTTTATATTCTATAGTTGGGCTATGCAAAGGCCTAAAGATAAGGTGAGGGTTTATGTTGCACAAGCAAGCAACCTTGAAGTCCTATGGCTTTGTTGTTTAAGTCTAGGGAAGGAAGATTAGTTTAGCTGGAGAAGACAGGTTTTGTTGTTGAAGATGGTCGTGCTGCCCACCAAGCTAGCTCCAAGCTCCTTGCTGCGACAAGTTTGAGTTCTCTAGTGTGTCAAGTTATGATGTTAAATCAGGTGGCCCTATGAATGAA
>NW_018164471.1:33531-70835 GCF_001263595.1 Phalaenopsis equestris | reverse complement strand
AACTTAAGAGGTTCCATAATTTCCTTTAGACAGGGGGAAGCCTCATTAGCAACCATAGGTTACCTCCTCTGAAGGATTCTCGATCATCCAATAGAGACGTCTTAATTTAGTTGAAGTTATAGTTTTTTGTGATGTTTGTGATTAAATTTTGAGTTGTTTTATATTTTGAATGTTGTGGGGGTGAATTTTATCTTGGTTGATTTAAATTTTAGTTTTGGTTTTGGTTTTGTGGCTATCCTGATAGTTTTAGTTTTTGTGCAGGGTTACATCATTGTTTAGCATGCAAATTTGTATAAGCACAAAAGTACAAGAAAGACAATGCTGAAAATTGTAAAAGCATACCTGGTGAGTCTTCTCGTTCCACCACCTGATACTTAAAATGCATGTTAAGGCAGTTTATATGAAACAGGGAAGTAAAATTTTGACGAATTACCTAACCCTAGGTCATACCTTGGTGGGTCCTTATTAATTTGATTCAGGATGATATTTGTTAAGCAAAACATATTAAATTTAGTAGATCTCTGAGGTATCCAACAGATCTAGAGAAAGAAGCAGATTCGTGCTATTCTCTCGCTGCTTGGTGGAAAATCCCAAATTCTTTTAAACTTATTATGTTGCTTAATAATTCATCCTGTAAATACCCTTAGTGCTCAGTGAGCCTTGATGTCTCAATTATCCCTAAGAGTGAGGTAATTATCATCTGTAACTTAATTTTGAAAATTATATTGGTGAAGTCTCTTAAAGAGGCAAGTTAGTGTTATTGGAGCACTTAACCAAATTTTGGTCCTAATTGGACTTGTAATGTTTGAAAGATGTTCTAATTTTAATTGAGTTTGTTTTCCTAATCCTCATTTAAATGAAACTTGATTTAGCCTAAGTCACTATTAAGCCCTTAAGACCTAGGTGAGTGTCTTAATTAGTTTTAAAAAGGTTAAACTTTAGGTGGTCATGATTCATGATTAGAATTTTATTTGAAAATAAAAATAGTGGTATTAAAATATTGACTTCAAAAGTACTTCAAAAGTCATACCCCTAAGTCCTAGGTTCATTTATTTAATAGAATTCCAAATTTTAATAATTTAGAAATTTATTAACTTATCTTTTCAATTAAGAAAATGAGGTTGGTTTCTACCAATTAACCCCTTTGTGTTTGAAACATCCAAATAAATTGATTAAGATCAGAGGTTACCCATTTTCCTCCTTGAATTAAGCCTAAATATTAATTAAGGCTAAATTTCCAAAATTATAAGGCTTAATTAAGGCTAAATTTCCAAAATTACACATTTGCCCTTAAGGCTTTAACACTTCATAACTTTTCAAATTTAATCCAAATAACTTTGAAATTTTTATCCTAACTCATTCATGGGTCAATTAAGACATCATAGGAGAAAATGTGATTTTTCAAAATTTAATTTAATTTATATAACTATTGTCATGCAAAAATTGGATTTTTCAAAGAAAATTTCTAACAAAACCAAGGTAAATCCTAATCCCTTAAAATTTTTACAGGACGTAGACTTAGAACAAAGAAGCCTTTGGACCAAATTGCATGATTTTTTTAATTTTATTTGAATTGTAAGAATTCTTTTAAGTTTTATATTTTTGGAAAATCCTCCTAAGGTCAAAGAACTCATAGGAGAAAATTTTATCTTTTTTTGAATTTTATTTGATTTATTGGAATTATTTTTAGTGAAAACCCATTTTCAGCCTTTAAAAATTATTGTTAAGCTTTGAAATTCAGTTTCTTTATTTAGAAAATCAAGAAAAATATTCTAATTGTTCCTAAGTGCTTAGGAAGGAATTTAGAACTTTTTTGTGAATTTTATTATTTTTGTGATTTTTAGAAATTTTTAATTATTTAAATTTTTAAAATAGGTTAAAAATTAAGTTTTTATTCTAAATACAATTTTATATTTAGAAAATACCCCTAATCACAGAGAACTCAAAAAACCAAGTTTTATAATTTTTCACGTTATATTTTTATTTTTAAAAATTATTTTAGTGCCAAAAATGTTGATTAACTTGCAAAATCAATTAAAGTTATCAAATGAACTTAAAATGATTTGAAATTTTTATCGTGAGTTCTATGGATCCTAAAAAATAGTGTAGACTAAAAACAAAGCCATTTTATTGTTTGTATTTTTCAAAATTAATTATTTTAGTAAATTTATGGTTTGTAAAGATTAAGTGTATTTTGAATGACTTGACTCATAAGAAATTTTTTTAAAGGTTCCCTATTCATCATAAACCTTCCAAAAGTTTTTTGGATTTTTCTAGATGACAGGCTAATTGCCATGATTATTTTAAGCAAATAATGCACATAAACTTGAAAAATATGATTCTCAGTCTAGGGACCTCCTCTGACTTTTGAAAAAAAAAGGAATGTTCCTTAAGATAGAGACAACAATATACTAAAATTTCAAGCCATAGTGTGATTACTACATGCATGGACAATCAAAACATTTAAATCAGTGTTTAATTAATTAAAAATAAAATATGCATCAAATGGACTCTAAACAATTTCCACATTGTTCTCCTCTATTCACTGAGTAAGAGGGTATTTTTATTTTATTTTTGTGATTTTTTGAAGCTAGGGGTCACTTTCTGATTTTTTTAAATCCCTATTTATCTATTTAAATGCGCGACGCCACATCAACTTACGGCGGCTTCGAAGCTCCACGCTGCGCACTCCCATTTGACGCTGCCATCCACCTCAGCGCTGACTCGGCCCGCATTTTATGTTCTGAAGCGCTGTCTGGCTCGATATCCTCCGTCCATTCGATACACACTTGATCAAACGGCTCCCCGTCATCATCCCCGATAGAGTGATCCCGTGACCGTCCACACTAAAACCTTAAGATCTCGTCCTAGACTCAACCAAATCACTTCAGGTTTGATTCAATGGACTCTTCTAAGTGAGACAAAAACATCCATATGATAATCATGCAATTAAATTAAACCTAATTAAATGGAGAATAAAAATAGGCTCGAGAGGGAGAGAAGTTTTATACCTTTGCTCTGAGAAGTGAAGCTTCGAACAGAGAGTCTTGACACGTACGTTGTGATCCAAAGAGGCTAGTGATTGAGTCTCTGGTCTTGGTGTAAGGCCTAGATATGATTTCGATCATGCATGAATTTGGGTGTTGGTCTAGAGATATGGTAGAGGCTCTGTAAGAGGGGAATTTGATGGGGCTTTAGCTCCTTTTGCTATTGTGAAGGTGTAGGTGAAGTTAATTTGAGTTTAGTGGACTATGGAGGTGTATTGGGCTCTGTCCTGGTTTCTGGCAAGATTTCGAGCTCAAAATTGAACTCTGACAGTGGAAATTGGTGAGGGAAAATAGTTGGAATGCACTGAGGGGATCTTAGGGAAGCTCTGTGGTCAATTTGGAGAGGTCACTCTAAGAAATTTTCAGCACTAACTCCATGGCCATGGGAGGTACTTTTTATAAAAATGGTCAAGGGGTAGCTGTCATGGCCAATTAGGGGGTGCATTGTGCTGCTTAGGTTGAGGGCAGAGGAGCTCTACCATTTGATTTAGCTGAGATGGCATCTAGGTTTTATTTGGGTAAAGTTCCATGGGGGTGGCTCTCAATTTTGAGCTTCTCCGACGACTAGGCCGGCCGGCCATGGCAGGGGGGGGTGCTCGGGGCTCCAGGGCATCCAGGGGAATCTGTCAAAGCAATTTAATGCAATGGGCTTTAGTTTTGGTAAGGATATCTTAAGCATGTGCATTTTTTGAAATAAGATCCCTTAATGTTGGGGACTTTTGGTCCATGGCTCATCTATTTTGGGTTATATGGGTTTTGGCTCAATCTTAGGGTCTAACCAATGGTTGAGGCGGAGTTAATTTGATTGCTTTATGGTGGTTTGGTCATGTTTAATGCATGGGTTCAAGTGATCAAAGTTTGGGTTTGGGCTAGGTTAGCCATGTCAATTGACCCAATTTATTGAACAATATTGTGTAGATGATTGTTATGAAGATCTTTGGTGAAGGGTTGAAGTGATTTTGAGCTCAATTGGTTGGTCAATTTGAGGGATTTTTGAAATTTGGTCAATTTGGGCATGTTGGGCTAGACATGGGTCTAGGTTGAGCTAGCCTTGGGCTAAGTCCAAATTTGAATGGCTCAAATGATCAAGGGAGATATTGTGAAGATTTTTCATGAAGGAATGGAGTGGAAATTTTGGGGTTAAGGCCCTCAATTTGGTGAGATTTTGAGACATGGCCAATTTGGGGAAAATTTGGGGCTTTTGGACTTAGGTTGAAATCAAATGAAATTGAGGTCTCAACAAGGCCAATTAAAGGTCAATTTTGATTTATAGGAATGTTATTAAGATTTTTCGACACAAATTGTGGCAAATAGAGTAGGCCATCGGTTCAATTTGGTGGAACCAAGTCATAGGGCCAAAATTGGACTTTTGGTTTAGCTCAAAATTGGGTTTAAATCATGGACCAATTGAGCTTGGATTTAGTATATATTGGTCATATCAAGGGTTAATTTGAGTTTAGAATTGAAATTTGGGTAAATTGAGACCAATTGAATAGACAATTGGGATAATTTGGGGAAAATATGGGCTTTTAAAGGGTAATGTGGGGGTCTTGGTCAAAAGTGGTCAAATTGACCAAATTGTGTCATGTGATAGTTGAAAAAAATGAAATTGGAAATATTTGGGAGGGTTTGGGATTTTTTGGGATTTTTTGAGATTTTTTAGAATTTTTGGAATTTTGGGGTAATGAGGGGTATTTTGGTAATTTGGCCAATTTTGGTGATTTTGGGTAGTTTGGGTGTTTTCAAGGTGTTTGAAATGATTTTTGAACAAGTTTGGGTGTTTTGGCTAGATTTCGAGATTTTGGCCAAATTTGGGGTCCCAAGGGTATCTAGGAAGTTTGGGGAATTTTGGGCGCAAAAGGCACAGAGGAATTCTAGGGTTAGTGCCGTAGCCCTAGACCAACACACAGGGTCAACCCTAAGGTCCAGCAGTCCTAAGGGTAACTCATCCTGAGTTCCCCCATAGTGACCCCACCTACTAAGTGCTAGAGGTTAGGACCAATATATGGAACTTCAAGTTGAGTAGAGAGGAGTTTGGAATTTTCAATGGTGAGGGCCCCTTGTCTAGTTTTCTAAGAATAGTTAATAGGAAAATCCTATGGCTAGACCTTAGGCTACTAAAGAGGAAAAACTAAACATCAACCAAAAGTGAGGTCAACAAATGGACCCCCAATAGGTGTGGTGTGCTAGGCAAGCACACCGCACGTATTGGCGTTGACAGATTAGATCAACAAAAAACAATACAAACTCCTAAGCCAATAGACCCAGAAGTATGTGTAGAGTTGTGTGTGTGATTTGTTTTTGATGTGGAAATTAGCGGATGATCGTTAGATTGAAATTGAGGAGTAGGGACTCTTTCTGGAGAGTGAATTTTGAGTTATGAAATTTCAGGTATTTATAAAGGATGGGAGTCAATATACAAGTGCTGACCCCGAGGTGGGAATTGAAATTTGGGTATCAACCCCAAAATAAGAATCAGATGTCATAATCCATTTAAGGTGGTCTTGAAACTTATTTCAAAAGATGAGAATAGGATGGTGTGGGAGGACTGAATCGAGATGGAAAACACAAAGGCTCACATCCGACTCCAAAGGGTAATAACAATGTAGAAGATGACGACCATTAAGGATATGTCTCCAGAAAGAAAGGACTGTACCAGTTCAAGTTACCACTGGGGAGTTATATTTAAACTGATATGTGACAGGGAGAGTATATATGTCACGTTAGGAAGGAAACCGCTAGGACTCACATCCAACCCAAACGATGATGAAGAAAAGGTTTGCGACATTGAAGAGGGAAGCACTGAGACTCACATCCAACTCAAGAGGTAATAAGAAAATATGTATGTCACGTTAGGAAGGAAAGCACTAGGACTCACATCCAACCCAAGAGGTGACGAGGGAATATATGTGTTACATTGAGAAGGAAAGCACAATAGACCCAGAAGTATGTGTAGAGTTGTGTGTGTGATTTGTTTCTGCTGGGGAATTAGCAGGTGATCGTTTGATTGAAATTGAGGAGTAGGGACTCTCGCTGGGCATCAGAGAGTGAATTTTGAGTTATGAAATTTCAGGTATTCATGAAGGATGGGAGTCAGTATATAAGTGTTGACCCCGAGGTAGGAATTAAAATTTGGGTATCAATCCCGAAATAAGAATCATATGACATAATCCATTTAAGGTGGTCTTGAAACTTATTTCAAAAGATGAGAATAGGATTGTGTGGGAGGACCGAATCGAGATGGAAAACACAGAGACTCACATCCGGCTCCAAAGAAAATATCTGCTACATTGAGGAGGGAAGCGCTGGGACTCACATCGAACTTAATAGGTAACAAGAAAATATGTGCGTCACGTTAGGAGTAGGACTAATATCCAACTCAATAGGTAACAAGAAAATATGTGCGTCACGTTAGGAAGGAAAGCACTAGGACTCAAATCCAACCCAAGCGGTGACAAGGAAATATGTGTGTTACATTGAGAAGGAAAGCACTATGACTCATATCGAACTTAAAAGGTAACAAGTCAATATGTGCGTCACGATAGGTAGGAAAGCAGGAAGGAAAGCAATAGGACTCACATCCAACCCAAGAGGTGACAAGAGAAATATATGCTACATTGAGAAGGAAAGCACTAGGACTCACATCCAACTGAAGAGGTAACAAGAAAATATGTACGTCATGTTAGGAAGGAAAGCATTAGGACTCACATCCAACCCAAGCGGTGACAAGAGAATATATGTGCTTATGCAGAAAATATGCAGATTCACACATGTGAATTCATGGGAAATATGTGAATAGAATATTTGAAGGAATCGAAAGCCTTAACATCCATTGAAGGGGGCCTCACACCAATTCTCAGACAAATTTGAAATTTGAACGAATCAGAAGCCTTAACATCCATTGAAGGGGGCCTTAAATCGAGCCTTGAAGGATTTTAAAGGATTTTAAATTTGAAAGAATCAGAAGCCTTAACATCCATTGAAGGGGGCCTCACACCGATCCTCGGATATGGGAAGTCATAATTTGGGTACTGACCCCAAGAGTCATATGAAAACAATGTAGAGAGTTTGTGATGTTGAATTTGAAGAAACGTGTCATGTGAAAAGGTTGATTTTGTTGAAGAAGATTTGTAGAGTTTTGTGGGATTTTGTATAGAATGTGAAATTCCGCAAGGATGTGAAGAAAGTTAATGCAGATAAAGATAGTTGTGTTGCGCGCATAAAGAGTAAGAAACTCCAAAAAAAAGAGAATCCACTCAACAAATTCATTTTCTTTTTTTGTTGTCTTTATCATGTTTAATTTTTTTTAAAATATGTCTTCAAAATTTTAATTTTAGTTGGTTGATTTTCAAAAAATAAATTGTTTTGTTATTTATTCATTTGTGATTATTTAAATTTTATTTATTGTTAAAGATTTGTTGTTTCGTTCTTCGTTCATTGAAATTCTGAACCAACGCGTGGTTCGTGGCTTCCATCCATCACACAAAAAGGCAACTGACAAAAAAGCACATTTCTGAGAGAAATTTCCATTAATCTGCTTCAATAAAGATGCCACAGATCAAACATAGGCTAATGCCTCAAAAAAAGGTACATTATATAGTCCATGTTGGAGTACATCCAGATCATCTCATGCCATGAATACATTGTAATATGAATATATCAGATATATATCATGTGGCTATATAAAAAAAAAAGTGAATCCTCTGACCATCTGTATCAGGTACGACGAGCTCCTGATCGAGCAAACCTTCTAAGCCATGCTCAAGGACAAGAGTTCCCTTCGCATGTACTTAGAGGTACAAACCTCTCATAGCTCGTATGGCAGTAGCTCTTCCAGTTCCGGGTCTGGCTGAAATCCATATGGTATTTTGCTATCATCCATCCTACGGAAGGTCACAGACATCCTACGGTGTCGTACCCCTGGAATGCAAAGTTCGGCGACATCTGAACCAGCACTGAGCTGGCTGGTAGGGGATCTACACAGAGCCTCTAAACTCACCAGGGCCGATGATGTCAATTTCTTTCCTAAATAAGATTTTACTTTTACTCATGAATGAGACGTACAAAAAGGCCTCATGAAGTCATGGTAATCGATGTGTGGAGGAATGCAATCACCCTCATCGTAGATGTTGATAATACAACTATTTGGAATGCAGGTAGTAGGCATAATACTCCATTTGACCATTCTTTTGATCATCCACTTTATCATTGGCGGTGTAGGGATGGATCTACTTGATCGTGCCTAAGGATCCTAAGTGGATTCCCCTGTCTGTCATTTGTGAAGTTGTAGCAGCAGCCACACTAGATAGTAATTCTCCATTTTCCTCGCATCCATTTCCTCGGCTCAGAGTAGGTCCTTTCCATAAGTAAACCTGCTTGACCTCTGTCCCTTAGTCAGTCTCTAAGAAGAATCTGGTATATAGTTCTAATCCCTCCAGCATGTTGATGAATTTTCCCTGGACTTCTTCGTAAAATTCAAATTTTCTTTTATTTACTTTGCTTATTTTTTGGTACTTCATCGTACTAGGGGTCGATAATTGTTGCGGGTGTTCCTCCCTCTGAACATTGGCAGGAACCCAAACTGGCGCTAGTTGATCTGGAACACGAAACTTGGCGTCTAGTGGGATGTACGACCCTGGGCTCCATGGTACATACTGATCTGTCCCCAGTGGGACGTATGGCTCATCCATCATAAAATATGAAGTCTGAGACCCATCGGTGCTGGAGGTATACTCTTCCAATGTACTGAAACATTGTAAATGTAGAACATTACAATCCGAGAATTCTACAAATGACCAGTATTTCAGCGTTGCACGTCGGGCAACTCTTGCATAAACCATCTGAAGCTGAAAGTGTATCTAACTCTGCGACGAACCCCAGTTCTTCATCTGTGGTGGGTAGGCTGGCAGAAGTTTCTTTCATGTCCCGATCATAAATATGCCCCTCAGGAATAGGAGTGAGTAAGTTGTTCGTCTCTTTTTGACGTCTGTGTTATTGTCGTAGAAAAGCCCTCTGCTTCTTACGGCTGGCGTTCCTGCGTTGTGTCCTGCGAAGTGAAGTACTTGGCAGTCGTTCGTTATTGGCAGGTACTTGGAGGTACTAGGCCTCCAGCTGGTGTAGCTGCCGTGGAGGGTAGACGACTGGGCCCTTCCATCGGATCTTGCTCTGTTATCACGTTCTTGCCTTTGTGTGATACATTATCTTTAGCGGTCATCTTCAACAGTGAAGGCAATCCCTCTTTCTCTCTGCAACTGACTACATTCATGAGAGGACCTTTGTAGTCCATGTCAACCTGGTCAAAATACATGTTGAAGTTTATGGTACCGCCCTGCGGCGCCATCTCCTCATTTAGTACGACGCTCCAGCCATCCTTGAAAGCAAAGATCAGCCTCTGTCCCGACATTTTCCTGCAGACGACAGGAAAAATGTCAGTGGGCCAAAACTTGGCATGAACAAGAACAAAATAAAGTAGTTATTGAAGTGAATTTTAGCTTATTTTAGTGAAATGAATTGTTTACTTATGTATAAATTTTGTTTAATTTTTGTGGAACATTAAGTTTAAAAATGGAAAGGAGAAAATTTGAAGTTTTTAAAATTTTTCTCAAAATTTTCATTACATTGAGGTTAACTACAAAATTTGGACCCGATCATAGACATTTGGCCACATAGATAACCTTAAAACAATCAAAGTTTCAAAGTTTCAAAGCAAGCAGAGGCAAGAGACATCAGGTTGCGTAATAGGATTTCAGGTATCGTCCATTTATTGATAACATGGGTCTTTCGCCTTGGAAGTCTACTAACTGGTAGGCTCCTCCTGTGTAGACCTTTTCAACGATAAATGGTCCCTCCCAAGTTGGCTCAAATTTTCCACCTATTTTGCGACGTGCAAGAATAGGCCTGTTGAGCACAAGTATAAGGTCATCAACTTTGAATGTCCTTGGGTGGACCAATTTGTCATGGGCTTGTACCATCTTAGCATGGTAAAGCTCCAAATGTCGTTGTGCTTCTAGTCATTCTCCCTCGAGACTCTCCAATTATTCAAGTCTGAGTTTTACACTTTCTCCTATTGTGAGTTGGTTGGCAATAACAACTCTAAGAGACAGTGTCTGGACTTCTAGTGGTAGCACGACCTCGGACCCGTACATCAGCATATAGGGTGTACACTGAGTGGGAGTCCTGAAAGTCGTCCGATAGACCCATAAGGCTTCTAATAGTTTGTTGTGCCAATCCCTTTTGTTCTCATCTAGTGTTTTCTTCAAAATCTATACCAGTGTTTTGTTGAAAGCTTCAGCTATACCATTTTCTCTGGGAGTAAATCATAGAGTATCTCCAATCTATCCCATGTATTTTGATGAAATTGTTGATCTTTGTGCTTTTGAAAGCTATCCCATTGTTGCTGTTCCATTGTCGGAAATTATTCTTTGCGGTACTCCGAAACGGTATACAATTGACTTTTGAAAAATTGAAGGACGTGCTGTGTCTTAACCTCATGCAACGGTATTGCCTCTGCCCATTTGGAGAAGTAATCTGTAGTGGCAAGTATAAACCCGTGTCCTTTGGAAGATGAAAGGTCTATCGGACCTATTATTTCCGTTCCCCGACACTCGAATGACCACGAGGCAACAATTGGGTGTAGCACATTCGGAGGCTGGTGTAAGTCCACCCCGTGCACTTGGCATTGGTGACATTTTCTAGTTGTATCCATGCAATCAGACATCATTGCTGCCCAATAATATTTGAGTCTTTTGATCTTCATTTTCTTTTTCGGCCCTGATTGGTGAGCGCCACACAATCCGATATGTACCTCTTTGACAATATTCTGTGCTTCGTCTTTGTTCAAACACCGTAGCCACATTTAGTCGAATGATTTTCTGTAGAGAACGTTTCCCACCAAGGCATAAAACATGGTCCTTCTTGCGATATGATGCGCTTCAGACTTGTCTTCTGGCAGCTTTCTAGTATGCAAATATTCTATTAATGGTTTGCGCCAATCTTCATTGGTATCCGCAACTGCAATTGTTGTTTCTTCTTTTTTGAGCTTGTGTAGATTGTCGAGGTCAATTCGAGACAAAAATTTTCTTCCTTGTACTGAGATTTCAATGGAATTTTCCGGGGGACACGCCAGTTCTTTAGCAAGTTTTGTTAGAGCGTCGACATGGGCATTATCTCCCCTAGGAATCCGATAGAAATTTACATAAGGAATTTGCTCCAGAAGCTTCATCGTGTCCTGATGGTATTCTGCTAATCTTGGTTTCAGAATTCTGTATTGTCCAGCGACTTGCTGGGTGACGAGTTGGGAGTCTCCATAGATATCAATGTTTGTTATATTTATTGAGATTTTCATTCCCAATCTGGTGATTAAAGCTTCATATTCTGCTTCATTGTTGGTGCATGGGTCTGTAATGTGGTATGAGAACCTCAACATACCCTTATCTGGCGTGATAATGATCAAACTGATCCCTGCTTTGCCTAGTATAACTGTGCCTGATCCTTTGTCTTTTCTGGCTGACGAAGCACCATCGAAGTACATCTCCCAGCATTGCGCACTGGAGAATTCCATTTGTAGTATTTGCTCATCTAGTAACTCGTCGTTGAGAAAGGACCCTGCTGGCAGTGGGTGTGCAGCAAGAAAATCTGCTAGTATCTATCCCTTGAATCCTTTGATAGCACAAAGTGGAACAAAAGTTATATCAAATTGCAATAAGATCATTGACCATCTTGCTAGACATCCGGAAAGTGTTGGTTGGGTCATCAAATATTTCAATGGATCAACTTTTGAGATTAGAGTAATCTTATGAGAAAGCTTATAATGTCTAATCTTTTGAGCGGCAAAAATTAACGCTAGACAATGCTTCTCAATAGGTGGATACCTTATCTCTATCGGTATTAGGCGACGACTCAAGTAGTAGAGTGCATTTTCTTTACCCTTGTCATTGACTTGGGCTAAGAGGGCTCCAAGAGAGTCATCTAAAGCCGCGGTATAAAGTATCAACGGTTTCCTTGGGATAGGGATTGCTAAGACAGGAGATGTCATGAAATATTGTTTAACGTTCTCGAAAGCCCGCTGGCATTTTTTTTCTCAATTAAATTTGACGTCCCTTTTAATTAATGCCAAGAAAGACTGACACCTACTTGAGAGATTAGAAATAAAGCGTCTTAGATATGTCAACTTTCCTTGGAAGGAACGTAGTTGTTTCAAGGTTTTAGGAGGAGGCATTTCCAAGATAGCTTTAATTTTATCCGGGTCGATCTCGATTCCCCGATGACGGATAACAAATCTGAAAAATTTTCTAGAGGTAACACCAGAGGCGCACTTTAAGGGATTCTTTTTAAGGTCACATCATTGTAACCATTCAAACACAATCCTCAAATCATACAAATGGTCTATTTTTTATTTACTTTTGATAACCAAATCATCCATGTAGCATTCTACTTGGTTGTGAATGAGGTCGTAAAAAATCTTTGTCATTGCACGCTGATATGTTGCTCCGAGGTTCTTTAGACCAAATGACATCACTGTGTAGTAGAAAATTTCAATCAGTTTTTTGAAGGCTGTATGTACTGCATCCTCGGGAGCCATCTTGATTTGGTTGTATCCCGATGATCCGTCCATGAAGGAGAAAATTTCATGTGTTGAAGTGATATCCACCATCATTTCTGGTATGGGTAGTGGAAATTCATCTTTTGGACATGTCTTGTTCAAATCTCTGAAGTCAATACAAAAATGGATCTGTCAGTTTTTCTTCTTAACAGGTACAATGTTAGCTAACCACGTGGGGTATTGCTCTTCTTTCATAAAGTTAGCATCTATTAATTTCTTCACCTCAGCGATGACTTGTTTTTCTATTTCGAGGCGCATTCTCCTGGGAGCTTGTTTTACTGGGGTTATATTCCTGTCCACCCCGAGTTTATGGACTGCAACCTCTGCTGACAGTCCTAACATTTCATCGTAGCTCCATGCGAAGCAATCTTTGAATTCTGTTAATAGTTTGATCAATTCTCCAGATTTTTCATTGTTGAGTAGAGAACTTATAAATGTAGGTCGGGGTTATTCTTTGGTCCCGAGGTTAATCTCTTTCAATTCATCAACGATAGATTTGATTTCAACCTCAAATTCTGGCAGAGCATCTTCTATTGGTTGATCAGTAGAGTCATCCTCTATATCGAGGCAATCCTCTTCTGACTAACCAGTAACAACCATGCAAAATTCAGAATCATCAATTGGTCTGACTGTACCAAATTCAAGACCTTCTTTTAAGTTTGTAGTTTGACTTTTACCATTCCATAATATCTTAAAAAGTTGAAATTTATCCTTTGACGTTTGTTTTGGCAAGTGTCCCTATTGAATTAACTTTTGAACACAAGGCGAGAAGTAACCAAAAGGCAATTTCATTAATTCATTAGGTTCATCATCCAAATTTACATGTTTTTCAAGCTCAATAGAGGTAGAAGCACGGTAAAATTTGATCAACTTTGAACCAACACTACGGACTTCCTTGACCTTTAAACTCTCGACCTTTTGAGGGAGACTCGGAGTAAGAGTTATGGCATTCACATAGTGGTTTATCCGATCATACATTGTTTCATATTCATTATTCTCTGTATCTTCTAGGGATGGGATATCTCGTACTGAGGCTGAGGTTTCTTCTATCTTGTCATCATTATCTCATCTTCAGAACTGTCTTCATCACCAACGTTGATGATTGGCTTAGTCTGTTCAATGATTAAATTGATCCTTCCTCGTCCACGTCCCCGGCCTCGAACGACCTCGACCTCGGGTGCGCAGACTAAAAGAACCTTCACCAACTCATTGTAAGGGAGTAGTGAAAGATCACTGAAGCAGAGTTGAATGGCCTCCTCCTTGTAATTCTTCCAAATCTTCATCTTTGTTTGTGATAACTTCACGAGAGAAGACAGTCCTCTTTGGAGGCACGTAGTAGGCAGCATCTTCTTGGATACCAACTTCATGCATTGAAAATGTTTGTAGGTCTCCTTTGATGCAATTTTTTTTACCGTCTTTGCGGTATTTGATGCACTGGTGTAGAGATGACGAAGCCATATTGTGCTCATGAATCCATGGTCAACCTAGTAGAGCATTAAAAGAGGTCTCAGCGTCGATGATATGAAATTTAGCGGTTGTCACGAGTTCTCCAACCTTCATAAGTAATGTAATTGATCTGAGGGCTCTTTCTCCCTTTTGGTTGAATCCTCTTAACATCATTTTATCGACCTTAAGCTATAGAGCTTCAATATCCAAATAGACTGATGTTTGTAGGCTCATCAATTTAAGAGATACTCCAGGATCTACTAAAACTCTGGACAACACAAATCTACCGATGTTGACGGAGATGTAGAGTGGACGGTTGTGGTCAGCGGTACCGAGTAGCAAGTCTTCATCTGTGAAGGTTGACCCAGGCTGTTCTTTTAAAGAATAAACTTCATCTGAGGTTGTGCTGGCCAACTGAGCTAAGAAAATTTTTGGGTCAAGCAAAGCTGTAGCCAGAGACTCTCTCATCTCTTTTTACAGGATCAGAGCGTCCTAGATGCTTAATCGGGCTTGCAACTTCCTAAGATGAGTTAGCACATTGTAGTCTACTTTGTATGATCCTTTGATCTTGTCTTGATCATGTGGTTCTTCTATTGGTGGAGGTCGGGATATCTCTTCTCGGGTCATTATCTGCTTTCCTTTGTATGTTGGAGCTGTTCTTGGTGGTAACACTTTTCTGCTCCTTAAGTAAACTTCTGTGATTTACTTCTGTGATTTCTTCTTCTTCTTCTTCTTGAGATATCATTATTGAATCTTCTGTTGTCTCTTCCTCTTCATCGAAAAGATCTAAGTTTATGGTAAGCGGTGTACCGTGATGCTCAAGAATTGGCTCCTTGTTATCGGTGCTGTTGTAAACAGTATCACTGATGTCTTCTTAGGACTTGACAACGAGTTCATCAGACTCTAGTATGATTTGAGGATCATTTTGGGGATCGAGATCAAAGCTAAATCGGTCATAATCAGTTACGTTATCACCAGAAACAGTTAAAACGTAGTCGAAATCACAATCATTATATTCATAAGACCCCTTAAGGACAAAAAGATAGTCATATAAAGTCAAGGGTTCGAGGATTTTCTTCTTCGAATCTGAGACAACTAATATAGTAGAGGCAGTCCCTATCCTACCCCATGTGCTATCAATCTTTGTAGTGAATGTGCTATCAATCTTTGTAGGTAGTGATGCTTCTCTTCTTCTTCTTTGTCCTTGACGATGATGGCTCTCTTGGCAAAACCTTCATCTTGGGCTTGGTATGTTGCAGACCCTGAATGTAGGCTTGTTTTGATGCAAACTGGATCTTGTTCAATATTTTTTTGGATGATCTGCTCTAGACCTCATTCCATCCTTCTTCTCTGGTATATGCAGAAGATTATTTTGATGGACTTTGCATTTGATTGAGGACCCTCTTGAGTTCATCCCAAGTTGTACTCCATCCATGTGTTCCAGTATACAGATCGATTGGGGAGATTGGCTAGGCTGAAATCATATTTATGGAACCTTTTTCAGGTTCTTTTAAATATTCTTTTGGGATTGTTATGTTCTCCTCTTTAAGGTTACTCTCAAGCCAGTCTTTAAAGACAAATCATTTTTCTATAGTGTGCCCAAGAAATCGGTGGTATGGGCAATAATTTGGTTCATTCTTCTTATCCACCCCTTTGGGCTTCTTCAGATCTGGTAGTCTGAACTCTGGCTTCTTCATCAGACTTAAATATTCAGACTTCTAAATATTTTAGGTATAGCTTCATCTTTAAGAGAATACACCGTTTTACGTCGTTCTGATAGGGAAAATTTCTTATCCCCTGTTCGAGGTGATCCCTCTTGAGGCGGTCGCTAGTTGGATTGACTACTCTGTTTTTTAGCATACTGTGACGAAGACTGGCGAAGCTCTTCTGCATATATATTTATCGGTCGCTTTCCTTTGTCGATGGTTGCCACTACTCCTGATTTCTTTTCAAAGCACTCTGGTCACCTTAGCATTTTTGTGTGGCTCCATGTGCTTAATCTCCTCTTGGAGACTGCTGGCTTTACTGAGTAGCTACTCGAAGGATTTAATGGTGAGTCCCTTGAGCATGAAAGTTACTAGCCCATGAACGCTCTTGAGTAGAATTTTAATCGCATGATGTTCCTGTAGCTGAGGTTCAGATTTCATGTTAAGGTTTCTCCACCTCAAAATATAGCCCACCAAAGTTTCGCTAGGCTTTTGCTTTTCTATCATGAGCTCTCCAATCGACATATGATGTTGTGCCCTGACAAATCTTTTCACAAATAATTGTTCCAACTCCAAAAATTTTTTAACTGACCTGTTGGGCAAGTCAACGTACCAGTCGAAAGCAATTCCTGACAAGCTGCTGACGAACTGCTAGAAGAGTAGGTCTTCACTATTTCTCGTATTGCCACAGTTGGCTCGGAAATGTGCTATATGCTTTATGGGATTTCCAGTCCCATCAAATATCTTGAAGTTCGGGGCCACAAAACCCCTGGGGAAAGGCACGACATCAAAATTCCTCTTGGTAAGGTCTACCCTTTAGAACCAATGCACCACCCTCAGATACCCTAAGATTGGGTTAAGGCGTCCCACACTTGCTCGACCATTTGCTTGAATTCCTTTTCTGGTATAGCACTTGATGGAGAATCCTTTCTATGTTGCTCGTCTGTATTTACTGAAGCAACCTCTCTTCTTTCATCTGTGATGTGTATAATTTCTGGCTGATTGAATTCTAGAGAAGACAATTGCAGCGCTTGTGATTGTCCATGAATAGTGGCCATAGCAGTCATGGTTGCGGTCATCTCTTCTATTCTTTTTTCCAGTAGACTAACTTGCTGTAGACTAACAGTAGACTAACTTGCTCATCCCTTAGGAGGACAGCCCTACGCAGCTCATCTACAGCGTTATCTTTGGTGTGAGGTTGAGCTTCACGCACAGATGTGGCGGCTCTTGTTTCAATTACATGGACATCTATGAAATCTTCCTCCAAGTAATCATTGTAATCAAAATTTTCCTCATCGCTATAAAAAAAAACTCCATATTCTCAAGCTAACTCGAAAATCTCGATCCTGAGTTTCTCAACTTTCTCTTTAATTATTGATTCCTTGATCGCTTTAAAATCTGGAGGACCCTGATGTGGAGGACCCTGATGGAACCCTGATGGACATCCTCAACTTGTTCCTCCATCTCACTCGCTATTGTTGCGACGATGTCAGATATTTCAGACCCTGGTTTCATTCCCTGTCCTTATCCCATGGGCTCACTGGATTATATTAGTGCAGTGACCTTGGGTACCCATACCTTTTCCTTTTTCGATGATGATGTCTCAGAACAGAGTGTCTTAGTAGAAACATCAGTATGTTTAAGAAAAGTATGCTCCCCATGGTGTAGGCTGACTACAGTGCCAGGTAATCGTCTTGTCTATGCCTTTGAGATTGTAGAAATGTCTCCATAACGGGTAACTGGAGATTTTTGAACCCGTTCTCAACTTAACCGGTCGACGACCTGCGGTCTTGGTGGCTGTATAATCAGTAGTAATTACTGCGGTATCAAATCTGTTCCCTAAACGAAACCAAATGGGGATGCGAGTAGGTGGCACTCCAGTTGTCTTGTGAGACTATCTGACGGACTTGACACCTTTCAAAATTTCCTTCTTCATGCAAGGGGAAATTGCATCTCCCACTTGTTTAAGCAACTCGCTAACTTAACATCCGTCTTTGGTAGCTAGCCTTTTAAAAACTGCACTAACTCGGGTGATAGGGGTGAATTTCTTTCTTTCCTCACCATGTTCATGAAGTGGTGGTAATGCGGCGGCGATTCTCCGGATACTCTCATATCTATTGGTATCCATCAGAGGATGGAATCTACTCCCTCGTAGGAGTGGATAAATTTCCGATAACACTTCTTCATCTTGATGAGGCTTCTCCTCAATGGGTGTCTCCTTGGGAGCCTGGGCTTTTATGGCCCTTCGAACTTTTTTGTTACAGTTTCTCTTTTGAGTTCAGGTCAGTGGTACAGTCCTTGAGCTTGATCCAATTTCAAACACAGATGGTGGGATAGTTAACTCCTCAGTCAGATCCTCAATAATCATTGCTTCTTTCCCCTTAGCAGCAGCGGGGCTAGCAGGTTTGGCGGGTGCCGTGATGGCATTAGTTTTAGACTTCTTGCAGGCTGGGAAGTCTTGAAGGCAATTCAGATTTAATTCTGTAGACGATTCCTATATTAGGTGTGGAGATCTTCATTACCACAAATGAGGCTTTCCCTAGGATGACTTCGAGATTTTTAAATCCGGCTCCGAATTTGATGGTAGGAGCGAGATAACAGGCTTCGTGGCTCATTGACAGGTTGCAGGAAAAGGTCAACATTGAATAGGCCATTGCGGCAGGCTTTAAAACAGAAAGTTTTGGGGTTAGCTATATGGCCAAAGACCTTGTAATTTTTAGTGCAAGCACTGAAAATAGAGGTTGATCTGTAGACCGGGCAGGTCTTAATTTATGGGTATTTTAAAATTTTGTTTAAGAAACATCAAGATGTGTAAAATTTAATTAATATAAGAAAATTTCAAAGTGTGCGCAGCACAACACGATTTGCAAAGTAGCAAATCAAAATTGGAAGGGAGATGTAAAGTATTTTAGGACCCAGTGCAGGACCCATTTAGTGGCAGAAATGCCCAGGTGAAATTAGTCCACCGACACACCTTTTGGGAATCCGACCCCACATGAAAATTTAAAGAGTCCTTAATGGCCTTTTGAACCCCTCTGTTCAAAGATGGTTGAACAGCTAGTCCCGAAGTCCAATGTGTTAGCCGTACTTTCCCAAGATAGAAATGGGTAAAGTATGCCAACGGAAAAAGGGTAATTTAGTCCAAGAGGGACATAGACACATTACTGATGTGTGAAGATAATATTTCTTGATTTGAATGAAGAGAAAAGCTTGTCCCTAGCGGAGTCGCCAGAAGCTGTCGGTGCTATTTTTGGTTGGAGAGTTGCCCATAAGAAGCTATAGTCACCGGAATCGCAATCCCGTCGCCCGCTTCGGAATGAGGTTTTAATTTACATATATATTTAGTTTTAAAAAATATATATGAAATCAAACTGACCCCATATTTTTCATAGATTAAATGAAAGAGCACTACACCTCAAATCCTGTATCTATCCTGAAGGATAAACATAAGACTTGAGAATGAGGCTCGATCAAATAAACTAAGAAATATATGACATCCGTTTGGTCTGCGAAACCTTTGCATTTGCCAACAAGTTCTCCTATTTAATATAATGGATTAAATAAGGTTTATATTAAGCTATTCGAACTTTTTTGTTACAGTTTCTCTTTTGAGTTCAGGTCAGTGGTACAGTCCTTGAGCTTGATCCAATTTCAAACACAGATGGTGGGATAGTTAACTCCTCAGTCAGATCCTCAATAATCATTGCTTCTTTCCCCTTAGCAGCAGCGGGGCTAGCAGGTTTGGCGGGTGCCGTGATTTTTGTCGGGTGTTGTGACGGTAGTAGTTTTAGACTTCTTGCATTCAGATTTAATTCTGTAGACGATTCCTATATTAGGTGTGGAGATCTTCATTACCACAAATGAGGCTTTCCCTAGGATGACTTCGAGATTTTTAAATCCGGCTCCGAATTTGATGGTAGGAGCGAGATAACAGGCTTCGTGGCTCATTGACAGGTTGCAGGAAAAGGTCAACATTGAATAGGACATTGAATAGGCCATTGCGGCAGGCTTTAAAACAGAAAGTTTTGGGGTTAGCTATATGGCCAAAGACCTTGTAATTTTTAGTGCAAGCACTGAAAATAGAGGTTGATCTGTAGACCGGGCAGGTCTTAATTTATGGGTATTTTAAAATTTTGTTTAAGAAACATCAAGATGTGTAAAATTTAATTAATATAAGAAAATTTCAAAGTGTGCGCAGCACAACACGATTTGCAAAGTAGCAAATCAAAATTGGAAGGGAGATGTAAAGTATTTTAGGACCCAGTGCAGGACCCATTTAGTGGCAGAAATGCCCAGGTGAAATTAGTCCACCGACACACCTTTTGGGAATCCGACCCCACATGAAAATTTAAAGAGTCCTTAATGGCCTTTTGAACCCCTCTGTTCAAAGATGGTTGAACAGCTAGTCCCGAAGTCCAATGTGTTAGCCGTACTTTCCCAAGATAGAAATGGGTAAAGTATGCCAACGGAAAAAGGGTAATTTAGTCCAAGAGGGACATAGACACATTACTGATGTGTGAAGATAATATTTCTTGATTTGAATGAAGAGAAAAGCTTGTCCCTAGCGGAGTCGCCAGAAGCTGTCGGTGCTATTTTTGGTTGGAGAGTTGCCCATAAGAAGCTATAGTCACCGGAATCGCAATCCCGTCGCCCGCTTCGGAATGAGGTTTTAATTTACATATATATTTAGTTTTAAAAAATATATATGAAATCAAACTGACCCCATATTTTTCATAGATTAAATGAAAGAGCACTACACCTCAAATCCTGTATCCTGTATGAAGGATAAACATAAGACTTGAGAATGAGGCTCGATCAAATAAACTAAGAAATGCTCGAGGATGAGGCTCGATCAAATAAACTAAGAAATATATGACATCCGTTTGGTCTGCGAAACCTTTGCATTTGCCAACAAGTTCTCCTATTTAATATAATGGATTAAATAAGGTTTATATTAAGCTAGGTTCGGACATGCTTCCTATAAGGGCAAGCCCCATATAGTTAATTACATCTTAAATGACCAAAGTCACCTAAGAAGACTCTCGATAAAAATCAATAAATATTATCTTCGAGGAGTTTCAACAGGTAGAACTTTTCAATGAGATCGTACGTAGAGGTGTGAAAGGGGATTGGTTCAAATTTGGAACATTTTATTGTAGAGTCCAAAGGAGGAAGAACTAGGGGATGTCATGGATCCAGAGAGAACCTCAGTGACTTTCCAAGCTATCCTAAGGTTTGGCTTCAGTTTCAAGGAGAAAAATTTAAGTGTTTCATCCTGCCAATCTTTATTAGTTAGGGCTTACATTCGTGTGAAACTATCACACAAATAGCTTGGAAGATGTGAGGGTTTAGGTCGCAACAAAAGACAACCTCAGAATCCTAAGCAGAGTTAGGGTTTATATTGTATAGCAGGGCTATTCAAAGGCCTAAAGATAAGGTGAGGATTTACGTTGCATAAGCAAGCAACCTCAAAGTACTATGGCTTTATTGTTTAAGTAGGAAGATTGGTTTTGTTAGGGAAGACAGGTTTTACTGTTGAAGATGGCCGTGCTGCCCACCATGCTAGCTCTAAGCTTCTTGCTGCGACGAGTTTGGGTTCTCTAGTGTGTCAAGTTATGATTATAAATCAGGTGACCCTATGGTTGAAGTTCTTTAAATTTTATGGGGGCATATTAAAGTTGCTTAAAGCAACACCAGTTAGGATTCTACGGTTCCCTCGTTCCAACACTAGTATTTTCTTTTGGATTCACTTAGTCCAAATGAATTTACTAAACTCAACTCAATGAGTTCCATAATTTTATTTAAACCGTGGGAAGCCTTGTTAGCAAACGTAGGTTACCTCCTCCGAGGAATTCCCGATCATCAGATAGAGACGTCTTTATTTAGTTGAAGTTGTAGTTTTGTGTGATTTTTGTGATTAAATTTTGAGTTATTTTATATTTTGAATGTTGTGGGAGTGAATTTTATCTTGGTTGATTTTAGTTTTAGTTTTGGTTTTGGTTTTGTGGATATCCTGATAGTTTTAGTTCATGCAGAGTGACATCGTTGCTTAGCAAACAAATTTGTATAAGCACAAAAGTACAGTATGAAAGTACAAGAAAGATAACGCTGAAAACTGTAAAAGCGTACCTGGCGAGTCTTCTCGTTCCACCACCTGAAACTTAAAATACATGTTAAGGCAGTTTATATGAAATAGGGAAGTAAAATTTTGACGAGCTACCTAACCCTAGGTCATACCTTGGTGGGTTCTTATTAATTTGATTCAGGATGATATTTGTCAAGCAAAACATATTAAGTTTAGTAGACCTCATTCATGGGTCAATTAAGACATCAGAGGATAAAATGTAATTTTTCAATATTTAATTTAATTTATATATTTATTGTCATGCAAAAATAGGATTTTTTAAAGAAAATTCATAACTTGACCAAGGTAAATCCTAATCTCTTGAAATTTTTATTGGAGGTAGACTTAGAATATAGAACTATTGTTACTAAAATATAGAAGGCCTTGCACAAAATTTAAGGATTTTTGGAATTTTAGTTAAATTTGAAGAATTATTTTAAGTTATGGGGTATTTTTTAAATATAAAATATTTTAAAAGGGGAAAATTAAGTTTTATATTTTATGGAAAATCCTCCTTAGGTCAAAGAACTTAAAGGAGAAAATTTATATTTTTCTGAATTTTATTTGATTTATTGGAATTCTTTTTAGTGAAACCCTATTTTTAGCCTTTAAAAATTATTTTTTAAGCTTTGAAATCCATTTTCTTTATTTAGAAAATCAGGAAACATATTTTAACTATTCATAAGTGCTTAAGAAGTAATTTTGAACATTTCTATAATTTTTTTTTTTGTGATTTTTAGGGATTTTTAATTATTTAAATATTTAAAATAGGTTAAAAATCAAGTTTTTATTTTAAATATTATTTTATTTTTAGAAAATACCCCTAATCACAAAGAACTCAAAAAACTAAGTTTTATAATTTTTCAAGTTATATTTTGATTTTTAAAAATCATTTTAGTGCCCAAAATGTTGATTAACTTGAAAATCAATTTAAGTTATCAAATGAACTTAAAATTCTTTGGAATTTTTATGGTCAGTTCTATGGATCCTTAAAAATAGTGGAGATAAAAAATAAAGTCATTTTGTTGATTGTATTTTTCAAAGTTAATTATTTTAGTGATTTAGGGTTTGTAAAGATTAAGTGTATTTTGAATGACTTGGCTGATGAAAAATTTTTCTAAAGGTTCTCTGGTCATCATAAACCTTCCGAATTTTTTTTAGATTTTTCTAGGCAACATGCTAATTTTCATTATTATTTGAAGCAAATAATGCACATAAACTTGAAAAAAATTATTATCTGTCTAGGGACCTCCTTTGACTTTGGAAACATCAGGGATTGTTCCCTAAGATAGAGACAACAATATGCTAAAATTTCAAGCCATAGTGTGATTACTACACGCATGGAGAATCAAAACATTCAAATTAGTATTTAATTAATTAAAATAAAATATGCATCAAATGGACTCCAAATCATTTCCACATTCTTTTCCTCTGTTCACTGAGCAAGAGGGTATTTTTGCTTTATTTTTCTAATTTTTCTACACCACGATATGAATTTTTGAAGCTAGGGGTCATTTTCTGATTTTTTTAAATCCCTATTTATCTATTTAAACGCGTGGCACCACATCAACCTACGGCGGCTACCTACGGCGGCTCCGAAGCTCCACGCGTTACGCCCCCATTTGACGCCGCCGTCCACCTCAGCGCTGACTTGTCCCGCAATTTATGTTCCAAAGCGCTGTCTGACTCGATCTCCTCCATCCATTCGATACACGCTTGATCAAATGGCTCCCCATCATCATCTTTGGTAGAGTGATCCCGTGACCGTCCACACTAAAACCTTAAGATCTCAGCCTAGACTCAACCAAATCACTTCAGGTTAGATCTTATAGACTCGTCTAAGTGAGACGAACACTTCCATACGGTAATCATGCAATTATATTAAGTCTAATCAAATGGAGAATCAACATAGGCTCAAGAGGGAGAGAATTTTTATACCTTTTCTCTAAGAAGTGAAGCTTCGATCAGAGAGTCTCGGCACGTTCGTTGTGATCGAAGAGGCTAGGGATTGAGTCTCTGGTCTTGGTTGAAGGCCTAGATATGATTTCAATCATGACCGAATTTGGGTGTTGGTCTAGAGCTATGGTAGAGGCTCTGTAAGAGAGGAATTTGATGGAGGAATTTAGGAATTTGATGGGGCTTTAGCTCCTTTCACTGTTGTGAAGGTGTGGGTGAAGTTAATTTGAGTTTGGTGGACTGTGGAGGTATTTTGGGCTCTGTCCTCGTTTCCGGTAAGATTTTGAGCTCAAAATTGAACTCCGGCAGTGGAAATTGGTGAGGGAAAACATTTGGAATGCACTGAGGGGATCTTAGGGAAGCTCTGTGGTCAATTTGGAGAGGTCTCTCTAAGAAATTTTTAGCACTACCTTTATGGCCGTGGGATGTGCTTTTTATAAAAATGGTCAAGGGGTGGTTGTCATGGCCAATTAGGGGGTGCATTGTGCTGCTTAGGTGGAGGGAACATGAGCTCTACCATTTGATTTAGCTGAGCTGGCCTCTAGGATTGATTTGGGTGAAGTTCAATGGGGTTGGCTCTTAATTTTGAGCTTCTCCAGTGACTAGGCCAGCCAACCATGGCAGGGGGGGGGGGGGGGGGCTCATTTAGCTTGGGTTAGATGGGTTTTGGCTCAGTCTTAGAATCTAACCAATGGCTGAGGTGGAGTTAATTTGATTGCTTTAAGGTGGTTTGATCATGTTTAATGCATGGGTTCAATGTTGGTTCAGGTGATCAAAGTTTGGGCTTGGGCTAGGTTAGCCATGTCAATTGACCCAATTGATTGATCAATATTGTGTAGATGATTGTTATGAAGATCTTTGGTGAAGGGTTGAAGTGATTTTGAGTTCAATTGGTAGGTCAATTTGAGGGAATTTTGAAATTTGGTCAATTTGGGCATATTGGACTAGACATGGGTCTAGGTTGGGCTAGCCTTTGGATAAGTCCAAATTAAATGGCTCAAATGATCAAGGGAGATGTTGTGAAGATTTTTAAGGAAGGGATGGTGTGGAAATTTTGGGGTTAAGGCCCTCAATTTGGTGAGATTTTGAGACATGGCCAATTTGGGGAAAATTTGGGGCTTTTGGACTTAGGTTGAAATCAAATGAAATTGAGGTCTCACCAAGGCCAATTGAAGGTCATTTTTGATGTATAGGACTGTTATGAAGATTTTTCAACACAATTTGTGGCAAATGGAGTAGGCCATGGGTTCAATTTGGTGGATCCAAGTCATAGGGCCAAATTTGGGTTTTTGGTTTAGCTCAAAATTGGGTTCAAATCATGGACCTATTGAGCTTGGATTTGGTCTATATTGGTCATATCAAGGGTAGATTTGAGCTTAGAATTGAAATTGGGGTAAATTTAGACCAATTGAATAGACATTTGGGGTAATTTGGGGAAAATATGAGCCTTTGTGGGGTACTTTGGGGGTCTTGGTCAAAAGTGGTCAAATTGACCAAATTGGGTCATGTGATAGTTGAGAAAAATGAAATTGGGAATATTTGGGAGGTTTTTGGAACTTTTGGGATTTTTTTGAATTTTTGTAATTTTGGGGTAAGGAGGGGTATTTTGGTAATTTGGCCAATTTTGGTGATTTTGGGTAGCTTGGGTGTTTTCAAAGTGTTTGAAATGATTTTTGAACCAAGTTGGGTATTTTGTGTAAATTTGGGAATTTTGGCTAAATTTGGGGTCCCAAGGGTATCTAGGTAATTTGGGGGAATTCAGGGGCAAAAGGCTGGGTTGGGTGTCTTGGTAGAGTTGGAGTGCCAACCATCATCAATAAGCCATGGACCAATGGAAACCCCATTTTGGGTCCTCTATGTAGTGGTCTTAACCAAACCCTAGTCTAGGGCTAGTGAGTTTAGGGGACCACCTACATGAGTCTCCCAAAAGTATCAAGGGATCAAAGCCTAGAAGTTTAGGTTTAGGGATGTGAGTGATTATGAGTGTAAGTAATTGCAAGTGAGTACCTTATCCCTAGACCAACACCCAGGGTCAACCCTAAGGTCCAACAGTCCTAAGGGTAACACAGCTTGAGTTCCCCCATAATGTCCCCACCTACTAAGTGCTAGAGGTTAGGACTAATATGTGGAACTTCAAGTTGAGTAGAGAAGAGTTTAGAATTTCTAATGGTGAGGGCCCCTTTATCTAGTTTTCTAAGAATAGTCAATAGGAAAGTCCAATGGCTAGACCTTATGCTACTAAAGAGGAAAAACTAAACCTCAACCAAAAGTGATGTCAACACCCGTGCTTAAGCACAAGTGGCAGTTATTGGATGAGTAAATTCAATTTTTGCAAATTCTGAAGAGGTTTTTGAGGCATATATTGGCTTAATAGGTGGTTACAACCACCATGGATGAAAATTATTACGAAAGGATGCATCTCTTGGGGAAATACATCGAATCAAGACACATTTTAAAGAGATACTAAGGTACCTTTTGGAGAATTATAAAATAAGGAAGACTGAGACTTTGAAAGGGGTCCTAAAAGAACTGGGAAAGTTTTGAAAGTTAAAAAATTGGGGAGTTAGTTTGACAGATTTTCAGGCACCTCATATTTATCCTTTTTATTTTAGTTTTATATTGAGAGTGTTGTAAAAGAGAAGAGATTCAAAGGAACTTCAAGAGTTTGGTGGAGGACTGAGATAATTTTTTATCTTTTGTTTTAGACTACTTTTGGTTTTAATTGAGACTTGTTGTTGGGTTGACAATGATTTTTACTTTTAAATTAAAGTGTGGAAAGTGTGGTTTTGTTTTCTCCATGGATTCTGAGTAGTTTTCTTTATCTTTCTTCTTAAAATGATAAGTAATTAAGTGTTGGATGCAAGTTGTGGAGAGTATTGATCTTTAATATTGGAAGAACTTGTGAAGATTTTAATCTATGTACTTCATTTACTTCTTGATTTGGTCAATCCAGTGTTAAAGTTTGTTATGAGAACATGTAAGAACTGGGCTGGTATCGTCTCAGTCAACAATTGGAAAGATTCACATGAGGTTGCGTGAATGAGAATGTAGTTCATATGATCAAGTGCAAATAAATAAGAAAATATTCATTGAAGGGTGTAGAGTTAGTGGGCTTTAAAGTGACGGTTAAAGCCTCTAACTTGGTTTATTATTTTAGGTTCTGATACGAGATGTTATCCATAGGTGGAGGGAATCAATTAAACTCTAGAGTGAGAGCTAGTATCTTCCCTTCCTAGCCAGTCTTCAAAACTATTCAAATATTAAATTAGCCAATATTTTTTATAACATCTCTAGTAAGGGTAAAGAATATTTTTGCTTTGTAAAAAATATTATTGCTCATATTTGGCACAACACAATACGTATACTTCCACAACATAATTCCTATACTCATTATTGATTCATGATAAGGAGAAAGATACTTTATATTCTATGCTTTTCTTTTACATAAACTCAAGTTATTTAGAAGTTGTTACTATTTTATCAAAATATCAAAAATAATAAAACTTTCTTTATTGTGAAAACGTCTTTACTTTAAACAATTATATTTTTAAAATAGAAAGTTTTCCAAAAAATGCATATTGCATATCTTCCTTGTAGGTTCGATATTTAGGTCTTAATCGTTAATGATACATATACTTGCGTAGTATCCTAATATATATAAATTAAAAGTTAAATTCTTATTTTTGTTCAAGATCAAGTTAGATCAAGTTTGTTCAAGATCAAGTTTTTGGTTTTGTTGCGAAATAAAGAAATATAAGTGAAAAGTAATCAGAATTATTTGTATACTATTGCATATAAGAAGTTTCGTGATCAAGTTTTTGGCGCCGTTGCCGGGGAAGTGAAGTGAAAATTGTAAAGAATCTATTGATTTAAAAGTAAATTTCTATTTTTAGAAAGTCTTATTTAAATTTTAAGCTATTGTATTTTATTTTGTGTGTGTTTAGATTTATTTTATTTTATGTTAGTGTATGCATAGTTCAGGTTTTGAAGGACTAGTGCCCTACAATTCTGAATTAGAGAGAACTATTAGAAAAATTAAAAAAACTAAAAAAATTAAAAATCTTGGAAAATACAAAAAATTTATTGAAATGGCAAACCAAAATGATCAAAATGCTGAAATTCATTAACAGTTTAGACTTTTAAGAGATTATGCCAACCCTACTATAGATGAACTTCATTGTAGTATTCAAAAACCTACTATAGTGACTAATTCATTTGAGCTTAAGCCTGCTGCCTGCTATTATCCAGCTATTATTCAAATGGTATCAAATAATCACTTTGGTGATCACCAATTGAAGATCCAAATAAACATATTGTCAATTTTTTCGAATTGTGCGCTACATTTAAATACGATAGTGTACTAGATGATGATATAAGACTTAGGTTATTTTCTTTCTCACTGGGGGATAAAGCTAAGATGTGGTTGAATTAAAGCTAAGATGTGGTTGTAAAGCTAAGATGTGGTTGAATTCGTTAACACCTAGACTATCAGAAATTGGGGTGATTTAGCATAAAAGTTTCTTGCTAATTATTTTCCACCATAAAAAACTGCAAAGCTTAGAAATGATATTACATCTTTTAATTAGTTTAAAGGGGAATCTATTTATGAAGCATGGGAAAGATTTAAAGAACTCTTATGAAAGTGTCTACACCATGCTATGCCAGAGTGGTTAATAATTCAAACTTTCTTATAATGGATTAGTTGGATCTCTTAGATCACTTATCAATGTCGTTGCTAGTGGTTCATTGATGTCAAATCCATTTCATAACGCTTATGCTTCAATTGAAGAAATGACTACCAATAATTTTTAATGGCCTTCTGAGAGGGTGAATCCTAAGAAAGCAGTCAATATTCATGAATCTGATGCATTTACTATGTTAGCAAATCAAGTTGCTGCAATTTTAAGGAAGTTAGACCAATTTGGAATGAATTTTTCTCAACCAATTTCCATGATTGAAGAGAATTCATTAGGCTAAATGGTAGATTCTCAAGCATCATTAGGAACTTTGAATGTCATAAATAATAAGAAAAATAACCCATATTGAAATTATTATAACCCAGGTTGGAAAAACCATCCCAATTTTAACTCGAATAACAATTTAGGTGGTAATAATCATCAATGGGGGAACAACCAAGTAAACCCATTTGGAAACTAGAACAATCAAGGGAGTAATAATTATTCATCTACGTATCCTCCAGTTTTCAACAGTAATACTCAATTTTAGGAGAAGAAGTTGTTTATAGAAGAAGTGGTGTTGCAAATGAAAAATTAATTACAAAGTCAAGGAGCTACAATTAGAAATATTGAGAATCAACTTGGGCAAACAACAAATTCATTAAGTAATAGATCCCAAGGAACACTTCCTAGTAATACTAAATCAAATCCAAAAGACCAAAATAAAGAGCAAGTAAAAGTTGTTCAACTTAGAAGTGGAAGAGAGTTGGAAGGTAAGGTTGAAAAAGAAATTGTAGTAGAGAGAGTAGAAATTGAAAAATCAAAAGAGGACGCTCCAAAAGATTCTGAAAGACCTCTTGCTTCGCTGAAAATTGATTTGGAAAAAAAACACCACCTCCATTTCCTCAGAGACTTCGTCAGTAGAAGTTGGATAAGCAATTTTCAAAATTTCTGGAAATAATTAAGAAGCTTACAATTAATATTCCATTTGGTGAAGCTTTAGAACAAATGTCAAGCTATGTATAGTTTATGAAGGATATTCTCAACAGAAAAAGGAAGTTTGAAGATAATGAGACTGTTGCACTTAGTGAGGAGTGCAGTGCTATAATTCATAAAAAGCTTCCTGAAAAGCTTAAAGATCCTGGTCGCTTTACAATTCCATGTGCAATAGGAGAAAGATTTTATGGGAAAGCTTTATGTGATTTAGGTGCAAAAATTAACCTTATTCCATTATCAATATTCAAAAGATTGGCTTTAGCAGAAATAACCCCTACTACTATAACTCTGCAGTTTGCAGATCATTCGATAACATACCCTAAATAAGTTATAGAAGATGTTTAAGTGAAAGTAGATTAATTTATCTTTCATGTTGATTTCATTGTGCTGGATATAGAGGAAGATAAATAGATACCTATCATTTTAGTAGATACCTATCATTATAGAGGAAGATAAATAGATACCTATCATTTTAGGGAGACCTTTGGATGGAGATAACAATGATAGATGTGCGGAAAGTGGAATTAAAAATGCGCGTCAATGAACAAACTGTTACTTTCAATATTTTAAGATCAATGAAATATCCTGCAAAAGATAGAGATGATGAATGTTATAGGATGGATGTTATAAGATATCTAAGTGAATGTCATTTCAAAACAACTTATGAAGAAAAAAATTGAAGAAAAGATTTGGAACAAGAGCAAGAAAAGGAATTAGATTTATGTGAAGAACATTTTAAGGATGATTCAAACTATGTTCGAGAAAGTTTTGAAATTTTGGACACGATAGGCAAAGATAACTCATTTTGTCCATCAATTAAAAACCTCCAGAACTTGAGTTGAAGTTACTTTCCTGAACATTTAAAATATGCTTTTTTTAGGATATTCCTCTACTTTATCAATTATAATTTTATCAAAATTAACGATAGAAGAACAAGAAAGGGAGAAGAAAGGTTGATGAAAATTTTGAAAAATTTTAAGAAAGCCTTTGGATGGAGAATTGCTGATATTGAAGGAAGAAGGAATCAATCCTTCAATTTGGAATCAATCCTTCAATTTGTATGCATAGAATTCATATTGAAGAGAACTGCAGTCCTCAAAGTGGTCCTCAAAGGCGACTGAATCCTATTATGAAAGAAGTTGTTAAAAAAGAAATTTTAAAGTGTTTAGATGCTGGAATTATCTACCCAATTTCCAATAGTGCATGGGTTAGTCCAATTCACTGCATTTCTAAGAAAGGAGGAGTAACTGTAACTGTGAATGAACATAATGAATTAATACCTACTAGACAAGTTATAGGGTGGCGAATATGCATTGATTATAGAAAATTAAATCTTCCCACTAGGAAAGATCTTTTTCCTTTACCCTTTCTAGATCAAATGCTGGATAAACTAGATGAGAATAAATACTTTTATTTTCTGGATGGATATACTGGTTATCACCAAATACAATTATTTCCTGAGGATCAAGAGAAAACAACTTTTACCAGTCCTTATGGTACTTTTTCTTTTAGAAGGATGCCCTTTGGTTTATGTAATGCCCTTGCTACATTTCAAAAATGTATGATGGCAATTTTTTGTGATTTAATTGGAAAAGTGATTGAAGTATTCATGGATAGTTTTTCAGTGTTTGGAACTTCAATTAACTCATGTTTAGAACATTTATCTAAAGTTCATAAGCGTTGTGAAGAAATAAATTTAGTGCTTAATTGGGAAAAATGCCAATTTATGGTAGGAAGAGGAATTGTATTAAGTCGTCAAATATCCAAAAATGGTATGGAATAGATCCTACTAAAATTCAAGTGATCGCTAATTTACCTTATCCAACAATAGTATGGGAAATTAGAGTTATTTAGGACATGCTGGATTCTACAGACGATATGTTAAGGACTTTTTAAAGATTGCTAAGCCTTTTTGTCGTTTTCTGGAGAAAGATGTAATTTTCAATTTTGATGAAGCACGCCTAAAAGCTTTTAATTTATTAAAAGAAAAATTAATCACTGCACCAATTAAGGTTTCATTAAATTGGGAAAAACCTTTTGAATTAATGTGTGATACTATTGATTATGCTATAGGAGCTATTTTAGGACAAAGATATGATAAAAGTTTCAAAGTAATTTATTATGCTAGTAAAACTCTTAATGAAACTCAAATCAATCATACAACAACTAAAAAAGATTTATTAGCAATAGTATATGCTTTTGATAAATTTTGATCATATTTATTTAGAACTCATTGTGTAATGCATATAGATCATTATGCTATTAAATACTTAATGAAAAAGAAGGATGCTAAACCTAGACTTATAAGATGGATTCTTCTTTTGTAAGAATTTGATTTTGGAATGGTAGATCGAAAGGGGACTGAAAATCAAATTGCTGATCATTTGACCAGGCTTGAGTTATAAAAATCACTCTGTTTTAAAAAAGAAATTAATGCATTTTCCAGATGAAAAATTATTCACTATTAATGAGTGGATTCTTTCGTGGTAAGTTGACATTGTGAACTTTATTATTTGTGATATTATACTCTGTGCAATGACATATCAACAAAAGAGGAAATTTATTTCTGAAGCTAAGACTTATTTTTGTGATGACCCATTTTTATATAAATAAGGAAAGGATCTAATTATTTAAAGATGTGTACAATTAGAGGAAACTTATGAAATTATCCAAAAATGTCATAATTCTGATTTTGGGAGACATTTTGGTGTTGGTAAAACAACATACAAAATTTTACGATCTGGATTCTATTGGCCTACAATTTTTAAAGATGTTAATGCTTATATCTAAACTTGTGATAGATGTCAATGAGTAAGTAATATTTCTAGAAGAAATGAGATGCCCCTCAATTATATGCTAAAAGTAGAAATATTTGATATTTGGGGATTAAATTTCATGGGACCATTTATACCATCTTTCAGAAATTTATATATTCAGTTAACAGTGGACTATGTATCCAAATGGATAGAAGTTGTGGCTTTACCTCGATGTGATGCTCAAAGTGTTGCAAAATTTTTGAAAACGAACATATTTTGTAGATTTGGGATGCCGAGAGTTATCATTACTGATGGGGGAAGTCATTTCAGAAATCCCATAATGGAGAAGTTATTAAAGAAATATCATATAAATCATAGGATTGCTACTGCTTATCATTCTCAAACAAGTGGTTTGGCTGAATTATCCAATCGAAAAATTAAAAGAATTGTGGAAAAATCTGTGAATCCAACAAAAATGGATTAGTCAGTCAAACTTGACTATGCTTTGTTGGCTTATAGGACTGCATACAAAACTCCTATAGGAATGTCTCCATATAGACTAATGATTGGGAAAACTTGTCACTTACCAGTTGAACTTGAGCATAAAGCATATTGGGAAATTAAAGAGTTCAATTATAATTTGAAAGATGCTGGTGAGAAAAGATTATTGCAATTAAATGAGCTTGAAGAGATAAGGAATGAATCTTATGAGAGTGCCAAGATTTATAAAGAAAAGATGAAGATGTGACATGATCGAAGGATTCAACTTTTGCTATATAATGCAAGGTTAAGATTATTTCCAAGCAAACTTAAGTCCAGGTGGATGGGTCCATTTGTTGTGATAAAAGTTTATCCTTATCGAGCTATGAATATTAAAGATTCTAAGTCTGAGAAAATATTTAAAGTTAATGGACATAGAATGAAACTTTTTTTATAGGGGATCAACATAAATTTAATGATGAAATGATGTTGGGTCAACTAGAATAAGCATTGGTTACGTTGGGCTGACGACATAAAACCAAGCGCCTTGTGGGATGCAACCCATAGTTATCAGTGTGTTTTTATTTTGATTATTATTTTGTGTGTGATTAAAAAAATTGGGGTAGTATTTTTGAAACTATTATGTGTTAGTAAAGATATTAAGACTTTATTTAGTGACCAGGATATGTTATAATGAGAATTTGGATGTTAAGTTGACTAGTGCAAAAATGTGCACTGACGCTTAAGCGCCAGATCTGGCGCTTAAGCGTGATAGTTTAAACACATGTGCAAAATTAATATTCTAGAAAGTTTAATCACCATTTAGTTTGAAAAAACCTGCTAAGGCAGTTTCTAAACGTGTGTAGGAGTTATTGGAAGGATTTAAGCCTATAAATAGAAAGCTTTTATGAAGGTATTTCACCACAGATGCTTTCTACCCCAAAACGTCTAAGAGAAAGTGAGATTTAAAGAAAATATCTTCATGGGAGATGGATTTGAAGAAGAAGGAAGAAACCATGAGCAAGAGGTTCATTAATCAAAGTACACAAGAGATGTATAACAGTTTCTTAGCTGCTAGTATTGAAGGGATATCAGAGAAGAGAGTTTTGTGATTTAATTAGATTAGAACTTAACTTAATTCTATGTTTTTTGAAAAGATGAAAATCTTGCTAACTTAGGTCCTCAATAAGCAGTTACTACCCTAGAATTCTTTGAAGGGTTTTGTGAAGGAATTTCACCCGAGATCATTTCTAGCCCTAAAAGTCTAAGAGAAAGTTAGATTTAGAGAAAATGTCTTCGTGGGAGATGGATTTAAAGAAGGAAGAAACCATGAGGAAGAGGTTCATTAGTCAAAGTGCACATAAGATGTATAACAATTTCTTAGCCATTAGTAATGAAGGTATATCAGAGAAAATCAACAAAATTGAGAATACTATGGCTTTATTGGATACCAAGGTACTTGAGTTGCATGCACATCTAGAGCATATTGGATGGCAATTGAAGATGCAATTTAGCCACACAAGTTATATAGAGGAAGCAATAAGGCGATTTTAATAAAGCATAAGTGGATTGAAGAAGATAGTATTAGAGCTCATCATCATCGTCTGTTTTATCAACTCTATATTCCTGGAGGGACTAATGAAAGACAAGAATTTGCTCCAAATGAAGAATGAAATTAAGTTTGGTGTTAGAATGTTTGTGTTAGAAGTTATTGTTTTCAAGTAGTTTAGTGTTTAAGTCTTGTTTTTAGTATTTATGACTTCTTATATCTGTTTAATTGTGAACTGATTGTTGTGTATTTGTGTTTAGGAAAATTTTCTCATCCAAGACTATTTAGAGTGAGAATTAAGTGTGTAAAGGTATTTGTACTTTTTTGTGAATTAATATAAGTTTGTTTGTGTGAAAATTTGTGTTATTTTTAGCCTCAAATTGAAATAATTATTATGGAGAATTTTGAGAGAGAGGGGAGTTATAGGAAGTTGAAAATAGTCATTTAAGTGCTATGAGACCATTTAGGTGGTTTACTTAGGCAAATAGTGCATTTTACTTTAATTTGAAAATTTTAAAAATCGTGCACTGGCGCCTAAGCACCACATCTCGTGCTTAAGTGGTAGTTAACCTGAGAGGCAAGCGCCTAAGCGCCATTTACTTGCGCTTAAGCACTGGTTCAAGAAAATTTGTTTGTGAATGGTTAAAAGTAAAATTTCAGCCTGAAAACCACCTTTTTTAATGCCACCGTCACCTTCAACCTCTCGAGTTCACAATTTTTTAGGGCTAGGGCACATCTAAAGTGAAGATTTTTTGGTGGAATCAAGTGAAATTTGTTAGATCCAAGTTTCTTGAGGTAAGAGCTTTACTTCTATAAGAGCTTTACTTCTCTTGAGGTAAGAGCTTTACTTCTATGCAAAAAATTTGGAATTCACTATCTATTTTGAGCACATTTGAAGAAATTCAAAAATTCACTATTCATGGTGAAAAATGAGAAAAAAAATATATGGAAATTGCATGGGAAGTGTAGTTTATACTTTGAAAGTTTAGTTTAGTAATTTAGACTTGATTTTTGAAGTTATTATTGGAATTTATAAAATTTGTAGAATGGAACCAAGAAAGAAGAGGAGCAAAGGAAATAGCCCTTTCAATTCGAGTAAATTTGTTAGTTTGAAGGCTCAGGATTGGTACAGTGATTAGTTGTAATTATGGAAACTGATTCAGGAGCGGTGTTTTAGGAATCTAGGTGAAGACGCAGAGGATTTGATCGTTCACCGACAGTGGGAATGATTCTACTATTTCTCTCGTGTGGCGGTTATTTCTATTGTTAGGGAGTTCTATGCAAGACGCAGAGGATTTGATCGTTCACCGACAGTGGGAATGATTCTACTATTTCTCTCGTGTGGCGGTGAGGGGGTTATTGTTAGGGAGTTCTATGCTAACCTCCCTGAGGCTGAAAACAATAGAGTCATGGTTTGAGGAAAGTTGGTACCTTTTTCACAAAAGGTAATCAACTTGTTTTATCATCTGCCACCTGATACGTTATGTTTTTATGCAAATTATAGTCAGTTTGAAGAAGAGTTAGATGAGATTATTTTATACTTGACTGTTGGAAGAGGGCTTTGGAAGATCACTAATGAGAAGAGAGTCAACTTCCCAACTTCAAAGTTATGTGCACCTTCATAGGTCTGACACTATTTTATTTCTGCTCGTCTGGTACCACCAAATCATCTCAGTGAAGTGACCAGAAGAGAGCGACGTTAAATTATTGTATCCAGGAAGGAAAGCTCATCAATATAGGAGCTTTGATTTAGCAGACTATCATCAGTTCTGCCACTGCCGTTACTACTGCAGGTCTGGGATTTGCTTTCTTGATCTTTTCTTTGTGTGAGCATGCTGGAGTTAAATATGATTGCTGAGAGGAAGTGCTGTTACCTCTAAAGCCCATCACTAAGGTGAATGTGAAGACTTATTTTGAGCATTCTATTTGTAGCTGAATAGGAGGATTTTGTGGGAGTTATGGAATGGAGGCGTCTGCTGCTTCTACCTCTACTTCTTGAACATCTAGACCATCTACCTCACGTGCTTGTACTTCTAGACTACATTTATAGGTGAGTCTACTGAAACCCAAGATCAATTACTACAGAGGATGATGGATCACATTAATTTTACCGCTCATAAAGTTCAGAATTTAGAGTATTTTGCAGAGCATACTGATAGGTATAGTAGGAGAAAGAGTGATTATGAAGAGAAATTTCACTCATCTCTGGAGAACCTAATTAGGGGTGACCCAAGAGTGCAATTTCCTCCATATCCTCGATATCCTGATTATGAGCCTACAAAAAAGTGTTATAATGGTGATTCATAAGATGAGGAGTAGAATTGAGAGATTTTTATGTTTTTAATATGTGTTAGACTATGTGCTTTCGACTTGAGATTTGTGAGTGTTATTTATTTTTATGTTGTGGACTATGTGGTGTGGTGCTGCTACATTTGCATCTTTGTGATGATATGTACTATGTATTGTGTTTTGGACTTTTGAATTTTATTGTTATTGTGATGTTTGTGTTAGTTAGTAGTTTGTTTTAAACTTGTTTTAAAATTCTAAGGTAGTAACTGTTGTGAGTTTTGTGATTTAGTTAGTTTAGGACTTAACTTAATTATATTTCTTTTAAAAAGATGAAAATCTTACTAACTTAGGTCTTAAATATTAAATTTCAAAAACTGCTACCCCGTATTTTTCTTTATCATGTTTGTGAGTTTTTTTTTATGTTGAGATTGTGAAGTCAAGTTAGTGTGTTAGTTTGCTTTTATGTTTATACCACTGTTTAGAACTCTATTGAATCTCTACATGTTGAATTGAAATGAAAATATTAGAAAATTTGATCAAAATTATTTTTACTCCTATTTTTAGTTTTATACTTGTATCATTACGATATAAAAATTCCTGTTAGCAGTTATTTTAATTTTCATTCCTGTTTATATATATTTGATGCTAAACTGTTTAATCTATTAAAAATTTAAGTTT
>NW_018164471.1:11018-33328 GCF_001263595.1 Phalaenopsis equestris | reverse complement strand
AAGTAACTATCTTTAGTAAGAAATATTGTATTTTTGAAAATTTTAGAAATTTAGACTTTTATTTTTAATACTTAAATTTCTTTTATTAAAAATAATTTTCAAAGCTATTATTATATTTATAAGTAAAAGTTTTGTATCAAGGCTTTGCTTTAGGAAAGGAAAACTAGAATTCAAAAGTATTCAAGGCCTATCCAGATATAGTAATCCTTGCCTAAAAAAAAAAATAAAAAGAAAAAGAAAAGAAAAAGAAAAAGAAAAAGAAAAGAAGAAGAAGAAGAAGAAGTGAGGGAGGAGAAGCTTGAGGATTAGTGCCTAATCAAAAAATGGTTTTACATTTGATCTTTTAGAAAATCTTAAGCTTATAGATATAATATAGTAAGTAAAGTTATTCTTGATAAATGTTTAAGTGGAGATAATAAAAGAACTAAATTCTAAATTTGGAAGACTTATAATAATTCTAAATTAGATAGGAACTCATATTTTCATCTTTCTTAACATTAAAAATTTCTAAACTTTAAGTTAGTCTCATTTTCTGAATATTTTTTCTAAATTGGACTACTATATTTCTAAATCTAAATTTTAGTAACTCTTAAAGAAACTCATATACATATCATACATATTTATTTTTTAAAGATTGAAGTGTCACTTGAGGACAAGTAACATTTTAAGTCTAAGAGATTTTGATACGCTTAAAATATAGTGTTTTTAGACACATTTTTAAGTCTATTTTTGAGATATTGCGCTTTAATGGAAGTTATTTTTGTGTTTTTCTTTCATGTAAAGGTAAGAAGGTGATAAATGCTTAAAGGAGTGAAAAAGAATCAAATTTGGAGGAAATAGGAGAAAAATGTGCAAAAGTGTTTTGCCGCCTAAGCGTCAGATCCGGTGCTTACGCGCCGGGTAACGGTTAAATAGAGAAGGCTGCTGTTAAGCGCCTGAGGCTCCACGCTTAAGCACCAGTGGCAGTTATTGGATAAGTAAATTCAGTTTTTGCAAATTTTGAAGAAATTTTTGAGGCACCTATAGGCTTAATAGGTGTTACAACCACCATGGACGAAAATTATTGCGAAAGGATGCATCTTGGGGAAATACATTGAATCAAGACACATTTTGAAGAAATACCAAGACACCTTTTGGAAAATTATAAAAGAAGAAACATTGAGACTTTGAAAGGGGTCCTAAAAGTACTGGAAAAATTTTAAAAGTTCAAAAATTGGGGAGTTAGTTGGAGAGATTTTCAGGCACCACATATTTATCCTTTTTTATTTTAGTTTTATATTGAGAGTGTTGTAAAACAGAAGAGATTCAAAGGAATTTCAACAGTTTGGTGGAGGACTTGAGATAAGGTTTTATCTTTTGTTTTAGACTACTTTTGGTTTTAATTGAGACTTGTTGTTGGTTTCACTATTATTTTTACTCTTAAACTAAAGTGTGGTTTTGTTTTCTCCATGGATTCTGAGTAGTTTTCTTTATCTTTCTTCTTAAAATGATAAGTAATTAAGTGTTGGATGAAAGTTGTGGAGAGTATTTATCTTTAATGTTGGAAGAAGTTGTGATGATTTCAATTCATGTAGTTCATTTATTTCTTGATTTGACCAATTCAGATGTTAAAATTTGTTGTGAGAACATGTAAGAATCGGGTTAATATTGTCTCAATCAACAATTTGAAAGAATCACATGAGGTTGTATGAATGAGAATGTAGTTCATATGATTGAGTTGAGAAAGCAATTCATATGATTGAGTGCAAATAAATAAGAAAATTTTCATTGAATGTTGTAGAGTTAGAGGACTTTAAAGTGATAGGTTAAAGCCCCCAACTTGGTTTATTATTTTAGGTTATGATACAAAATATTATCCCCCATGTGGAGGGAATCGAGGAAACTCTAGAGTGTGAGCTAGTATCTTCCCTGCCTAGCCGGTCTTCAGAACTATTCAAACTTTAAATTAGCCAATGTTCTTTATAACATCTCTAGTAAGGGTAAAGAATATTATTGCTCCTATTTGACACAACACAATATGCATACTTCCACAACAAAATTCCTATACTTATTACTGATTCATGATAAGGAGAAATATATATTCTTATTTAGTATTTTTCTTATATAAAAACTCAAGTTATCTTTTTAAGTTTGTTCTATTTTTGTCAAAATATTAAACTTACAAAAAATATTTCAGTTTTCTTTACTGCAAAAACTTCTTTAGTTTAAATAATTGTCCTTTTAAAAATAGAAAGTTTTCCAAGAAGTGCATATTGCATATCTTCTCTGTGGGTTTGACATTCAGGTCTTAATAAAAAAAATCCTATATTAGTTGATAACGATACGTATACTTGCGTAGTATCCCAAAATATATAAATTAAAAGTTAAATTCTTATTTTTCTTCAAGATCAAGTTTTTTGTTTTGTTGTGAAATAAGGAAATATAAGTAAAATATAATCAGAATTATTGTTATACTGTTGTATATAAGCAATTTTGGGATCAGCTACAAATGTTGAAGTTGGGAGATACATGGGTTGTGGACCACATAGGTCCTAGTTGGTCACATTTGCCATAATAGTGAGCTGCAATAACATCCATAGGCGATAGAGGGAAAAGTTGGGAACTACATGAGCTATTAACTATGTAAAATATAGTTAGTCACTTTAGTCGTAGTAGTGAGTTGCAATAGTGTTTGTAGTCTATTGATGTGTCCCACGAGTGTGGTGTTTTTCTGGTTGTTCTATATCAATTAAATTCCCAGAGACACCATTAAAAAATTGATGTACCTGGTATGTACGTGCACACACTAAAGGTTCTACGCAATTATACATATCGTTCAAGTAATACAAGGCTCTAGTGAAGTCCCGTTTATTGATCCCTTAGGGAAGCAAAGTAAGAGGTCCTTAGTAAAATTTGTAGAATACTTTTATCAGGTCTAGTTTGGAAGATCGATTTAAGTGATTTTTCTAACAAGTACTCCTAAATATAATTCATAAGTTTAAAACAACCAACAACTACTTATAAATGAAAATATTAAATGTAAAGATAACTGTTGACCTCACTTTTGCTTGAGGTTAGTTTTCCTCTTTTGTAGCTTAATGTGTAGCAGTAGGACTTCCTGTTGACTATTCCTAGAAAACTAGAAAAGGAATCGTCAACATTAGAAATTCTATACTCCTCTTTACTCAACTTGAAGCTCTAAATATTGGTCCTAACCTCTAGCACTTAGTAGGTGAGTTCATTATGAGGGAGCTCAAGGAGAGTTCCCACAGGACTGCTGGACCTTAGGGTTGACTCTGGGTGTTGTTCTAAAGCTAAGGCACTCACCAGAAATCACCTCACTCACAACCGCTCACAAATATCCTTTGATCCTTTGGGATACTCATGTAGATGATCCCCTAAACCCACTGGCCCTAGGCTAGGGTTTTAGCTAAGACCACTACATAAGGGACCCAAGTGGGGTTTCCATTGGTCCATGGCTTATTTATGGTGGTTGGCACCCCAACTCTACCAAAATACCCAACTTAACATTTTGCCCCTAAACTCCCACAAATTACCTCAGTACCCTTGAAAACCTAAATTTGGCCAAAATTCCCAAATTTACCCAAAATACCAAAATTTGTTCAAAAAATCATTTCAAACCTTTTGAAAACATCAAAATTATCCAAAATCACCAAAAATTGTCCAATTACCAAAATACCCCTCCTTAGCCCAAAATTCCAAAAATTCCAAAAAATCCTAAAATTTTCCAAAATATTCCATCCAAAATTCTCAAAACACTCCAAATATTCCCAATTTCACTTTTCTCAACTATCGCATAACTCAATTTGGCCAATTTGACCGTATTAAAGGCCCAATTTCCCCAAATCCACTTCAAATGTACATCAAATAGGTACCAATATCCCACAATTTTAATCTTAAACCCAAATTAACCTTTTATATGACCAATATAAACCAAATTCAAGCTCAATTGGCCCATTATTTGAGCCCAATTTTGATCTATTTGAGCCCTTATTTGAGCCCAATTTTGATCTAAATCAAAACCCCCAATTTTGGCCCTATGACTTGGTTCCACCAAGTTGAACCCCATGCCGTACTCCATTGGTCTCAATTTGGACTCTAAACTCTTAACAACATTATTAAACATCAAACTTGACCTTTAATTGGCCTTGGTGAAGCCTCAATTTCATTTAATTTCAACCTAGGTCAAAAGCCCCAAATTTTGACCCAAATTGGCTATGCCTCCAAATTTCACCAAAATTGATTGCCTTAGCCCCAAAATTTACATTCTTTTCCTTCATCAAAAATATTTATAATATCTCCCTTGATCATTTGGACCATTTAATTGAGCCAAATTCTATGCCTATCTCAATCTAGACCCAAGTCTAGTCCAACATGCCCAAATTGACCAAATTTAAAAAATCCTCAAAAAATCCATTTAAAAAATCCTCCAAATTGACCCCCCAATTGAACTCAAAATCCGTTAAATACTTCACCAAAATTGTTCATTGCAATTAAATACATCAAATGCATCAATAAATTGGGTCAATTGACATGGCTAACCCAGCCCCAGCTAGCTTATCCCAAACCCAAGTTTTAGTCATTTGAACCCACATTGGACCCATGGAATATACCTTTTTTATGCATAAATTTTCACCAAACTAATGACTCCAAAAAAATTAATTGGACCCTAGTGACCAAGATAAACCCAATAAAACCATCTAAGCTTAGCCATGCACCAAAGGTCCCCTAAATCAGGGGATTTTGATTCCATATTTGCTTAAATATTTGCTTAAGCCTTGGATAGCCTTGGATATTATTGTCAAAATTAAACCTCAACTCATTTAATTGTTGTGACATATTCCCCTCGCTAACCAGACCACCAAGCCACCTCCTTTGGCCAAGCCGGCCGACCTAGTGGCTGGAAAACACCAAAATTGTGAGCCACCCCCATGGATTCAAACCCATTTTAAACCTAGAGGCCACCTCATCTAAGTCAAATGTTAGAGCCTCTCTGCCCTCCATCTAAGCATCACTTTTCACCCCCTAATTGGCTATGACAGCAAGCCTTAAGCCATTTTGATAAAAATCTCCCCTCTATGGCCATGGAAGGGGAGTTGAAATTTTCTCAGAGAGAGCCCTCCAAATTTCTCACAGAGACTCTTTGAGACCTCCTCAGCTAAAGCCAACCACTTTCCCCCACTGATTCCTACTGTGGAAGCTCAATTTTGAGCTCAAACTTTTGCCTAAAACCAGGAAAGAGCTCAATACACCTCCACAGTCCACCAAACTCAAATTAAACTTACCCACACCATCACCACAGTGAAACAGAGACCTTAGCGTAGCTCTAGACCAACACCTGAAATTGAGCTTGGTCGAATTAATACCTAAAACTGTCACCACAGCGAGAGGCTCAACCCCTAGCCTCCTTGAACTCCATCGAACGTGCGTGGCATCTTTGATTGAAGCATCCCTTCCCAGAGCAAAGGTATTAAACTCCCACTCTTTGCAAGCCTATTTCAATTCTCCATTTTCTTAAGCTTAATTTCATGACATCTTAACCATATAGATATGTTCCTCTAGTCTAGACGAGTAGTTTTAAGAAAAAATTCATTCAATTTGGTTGAGAAATGAGGGAGATATCAAGCCTTGATGATGGACGATTCTCGAGCCGACATTGGGGACGATGAAGAAGAGCCGTCCGATCACGCGTTTTGCTCATCAACAAATGAGATCAAACCATAAAGTGCTTCCTTCCAAGAACAGCGGCCCTAGTCACCGTTGAGGTGGATGGCAGCGTCAAATAGGATAGCGCCGTGTGGAGCTTCGGAACCGTCGTAGGTTGACACGGCGCCGCCCATTTAAATAGATAAATAGGGATTTAAATAATTCAGAAAATGCTCCCAAACTTCAAAAATTCATATCTTGATGTAGAAAAAACATAAAAATAAAATAAAAATACCCTAGGGCTTAGTGAACAGAGGAGAACAATGTGAAAATGGTTTGAAGTTTGTTTGATGCATATTTTATTTTTAATTAATTAAATATGGCTTTGAGTTTTTTAATTCTTCATGCATGTAGATATTTCACCATGACTTGAAATTTTAGCATGTTGTTGCTTCTGTCTTATGAACATTCTCTGATGTTTCCAAAGTTAGAGGAGATCTCTAAATAGAGATCCATATTTTTCAAGTTTATGTCTATTATTTACATAAATTAATCGTAATGATTAGCATGTTGCTTAGAAAATTCCAAGAAAATTTTAGAAGGTTTGCTTTGATCAGAGAACCGTTTGAAAAATATTTCATAAATTAAGTCATTAAGAATGCACCTAAATTACACAAACTCTAAAAAACAAAAAAAATTAATTTTGGATAACACAAACATCTAAATGACTTGATTTTTAATCTCCACTAAGATTTAAAGTTCAGAGAACTCCCCATAAAAATTTTGAAATATTTGGAGCTCATTTAATAACTCAAATTGATTTTTTAATTTAAATGGCATTTTGACACTAAAATGATTTTAATAATCAAAATATAACTCAACAAAGTATTATAACAAATATTTATTGGAGTTCTCTATGATTAGGGGAGTTTTCTAAAAATAAAATGATGTTTAAAATAAAAACTTCGTTTTTAGCCTATTCTTAAATATTTTAAATAATTAAAAATGATAAAAATCACAAAAATAATATAATTCATGGAAATGTTTTAAATTGTTTCCTAAGCACTTAGGAAAAATTGGAATATTTTTCTTCATTGTCTAAGTGAAGATATTGAATTTTAAAGTTTAACATAATTTTTAAAGCCTAAAAATGGATTTTCACCAAAATAATTCTAATGAATCAAAGAAAATTCATGAAAATGTAAATTTTGCTTCTCTAGGTTCTCTGAACTTAGGGAGACTTTTCAAAAATATAAAACTTAATTTTTCACAGTTAACATATTTATAATTAATAAATCCTCCAGATAATAAAATAATTGTAATAATTTACAAAGAACTCAATAAATCATGAAATTTGTTCTAAATGGTTCTCTTATCTAAGTCTACCTCCAGTAAAAAAATTTAAGGGGTTAAGCTTTGTCTTGGTCAATTTATAGGTATTTCTTTGAGAAATCCTATTTTTGCATTAAAATAAATATGTAAATTAAATTAAATTTTGAAAAATCACATTTTCTCTTGTGATGTCTTAATTGATGCATGAGTAAGGTAAGATGAAAATTTCAAAGTCATTTGAATTAAATTTGATAAATTATGAAGTGATAGAGCCTTAGGGGCAAAAGTGTAATTTTGGAAATTTAGCCTTAACTAAACATTTAGGCTTAATTCAAAGAGGGAAGAGGGTAACCTCTGATTTTAACTAGCTTATTTGGATGATTGAAATATAAGTGGATTAATGGTAGAAACCATTCTCACTTTTATTAATTAAAGGATAAATTTGTAACTTCCTTAAAAACATTAAAATTTGGAAGTCTAGTAAACCAAATGATCGTAGACTTAGGGATATAGTTTTGGGTGTTAATAACTCACTAATTTAATACCCCTATTTGAGGTTTGAATAAATTTCAAAAGTTTTAAAAAATGAATCATCATTAAAATTTTAATCTCTTTCAAAAATAACTAAGACATCCACCAAAACCTTAAGGGCTTAGTTGTGTGACCTAAGCTAAATCAAATAAATCAAATATGATTAAATGAGGATTAGAAAAGTGAACATAGCTAAAATTAAATACCTTTGGAACACTAGAAGACCAAATTTAAAAAAATGGGTAAATGTCTTTGATAGCGCTAACTTTCCTCTTCAAGGGTTTTTTACCCACATAATTTACAAATTAAATCACAAATGATAATTACCCTACTCTTAGGGGTAATTGAAACATCAACGTTCACTGAGCATTAAAAGTATTTATAGGATGGATTTATTAAGCAACATAATAAGTTAAAATGAGCTTGAGGCTTTTCACCAGGTGGTGAGAGGGAAGCATGGAATTGCTTCTTTTCCCAGACCTATTGGATACCTTGGAGGTCTACTAAACTTAATATATTTTGCTTAAAAAAAATCATCCTTAATCAAACTAATTGGGACCTACCAAGATATGACCTAGGGTTAGGTATATCGCCAAAACTTTACTTTCCTGCTTCATATAAAATGCCCTGACATGCATTTTGAGTTTCAGGTGGTAGAACGAGAAGACTCGCCAGGTACCCTTTTACAGTTTACAACCCTTTTACAGTTCAGTTTACAACGCCGTCTTTCTTATACTTTCATACTGTACTTTTGATGTTAACACAAACTTACATGTTAAACAACGATGTCACTCTGCATGAAAGCCGAAACTGTCAGGATAGCCACAAAACCAAAACCAAAACAAAAATTAAAATCAACTAAGATAAGATTCACCTCCACAACATTTAAAATATAAGACAACTCCAAATTTAATCACAAAGATCACAAAATAACAATTGCAGCTAAATTAAGATGTCTTTATTGGATGATCGGGAATCCCTCGGAGATGTAACCTACAGTTGTTAATGAGGCTTCCCATAGTCTAAATGAAAGTATGGAACTCATTAAGTTGAGTTTAGTAAATTCATTTGGACTAAGTGAGATAGTGGTACTAGAATGAGGGAACCGTAGGATCCTAACTGGTGTCGATCTAATCAACTTTAATATGCCTCAAAACATTTAAAGAACTTTAACCACAGTAGGGCTACTTGATTTGACATCATAACTGGACACCCTAGAAAACTTAAACTCATCACAGAAAGGAGCTTAGAGCTAGCATTGTGTGCAGCATGGCCTTCTTCAACCGCAAAACACATCTACATCAGCTAAACCAACTTCCTTTCTTAGAATTAAACAATCAAACCATTGGATTTTGAGGTTTTTTGCTTATGAAACATAAATCCTCACCTCATCTTTAGGCCTTTGTACAAACATGTCGTATAATATAAGCCCTAAATTGTCTTAGGATTCCTAAGTTTTCATTTGTCACGACTTAAAACCTCACATCTTCCAGGCTATTTGTGTGATCGTCTCATACAAATGTAAGCCCTAACAAATAAAATTGGTAGGAAGAAACACCTAAATATATCTCCTCAAAACTGAAACCAAACAATCGGATAGATCGAGAAGTCACTGAGGTTCTCTTCTGGATCCATGACATTCCCTAGTTCTTCCTCCATTGGATTCTAAAAATAAATTGTTTCAAATTTGAGCCAATCCGATTTCACACCTCTTTGTCCGATATCATTGAAAATTCCTATCCTTTTGAACTCCTTGAAGATAATATTTCCTGATTTTTATTGGGAGTTTTCTTAGATGACTTTGGTCATTTAGGATGTAAGTAACTATAGGGGCTTGCCCTTATAGGAAGCTTGTCCGAACCCAGCTTAATATAAACTCTATTTAATTCTTCATATTAAATAAGAGAAATGGTCAGAAAATAAAATGGTTTCACAGACCAAATAAACGTCATACATTTCTTAATTTATTTGATCGAGCTTCACCCTCAATTCTTGTGTTTATTCTTCTGAATAGATACAGGAATTGAGGTACATCGCTCTTTCATTTAAACTATGAAAAGTATGGTGTCATTTTGATTTCATATTTTTCTAAACATTAAAATGTCATTCCAAAGTGGGCGACAGGATTTCGATTCTTGTGACCGACAGCTTCTTACGGGCAACTCTCCCCAAACCGAAATAGCGCCAACAACTTCTGGTGACTCTGCTGGGACAAGTTTCTCTTTCCATTTAAATCAGGAAAGTACTCTCTCCATAGATTGGTAATATGTCCATGTCCCTCTTGGACCAAATTACCCTTCTTTCATTGACATATTTTACCCATTTCTGTCTTGGAAAAGTACGGCCAACTTTTTGGACTTCAGGACTGTACGTTCAATCACCTTTAGACAGAAAGGTTCAGGAGGCCATTAAGGACTCTTTAAATCTTCATATGGGGTTGGACCCCAAAAGGTGTGTTGGTGGACTAGTTCCACCTGGGTATTGTGAGTTGTCAAATGGGTATTGCACTGGGTCCTAAACACTTCACACCTCCCTTCCAAATCTAATTTGCTATTTTGCAAATTTAATCAAATTGTGTTGTGTTGTACACACATCAAAATTAATTAAAATTTTCTACTTTCAAATTACCTTTTTACTAAAAATTTTGAAATCCCTGCACACTAAAATTTACCCGGGTGTAAAGATCAACCTCTGTTACTTTTCAGTGCTTGCACAAAAGATTACAAGGTTTTGGCCATATAACTAACCCCATAACTTATTGTTTAAAGCTGTTGTAATGGCCTACCCAAAGCTGACTTTTTCCTGCAGCTTGCCGACAAGCCATGAAACCTGCAACGCTGCTCCCACCATCAAGTTCAGAGCCGAATTTAAAGATCTCGAGGTTATCCTCGAGAAGGCTCGGTTCGTCGTAATGAAAGTCACCGCAAGAGAAGTTCAAGAGCCATCTATTGAGTTCAACCTGAACTCTCTTCAGGACTTCCCTTCCTACAAAAAAGACAACACTAATGCCGCCGTGGCACCTCCCAAGCCTGTTGTCCCCACTACAGCTAAGGGGAAAGAAGTAATGATCATTGAAGATCCGATCGAGGGATTAGCTGTCCTTCCATCAGTATTTGAAATCAGATCAAGTTCAAAGGCTGCACTGCTAACCCGTACTCAAAGGAGAAATGATAGCAGGAGAGTTTGGAGGGCCACTAAAGCCCAGAAACATGAGGAAATACCTGTCGGGAAGATCCTCACTAAGAGGAGTTAGAATTACCGGAAGTATATCCACTTCTGCATGCAAGTAGATTCCATCCTTTAATGGATAATGATGGATACGAGAGTATCCAAAAAATCATTGGTGCATTACCATCACTTCATGGACAGGGTGCGGAGAGAAAGAAACATACTCCTGTCACCCGAGTCAGTTCAGTCTTTCAGAGGCTAGCCACCAAAGAAGGCTGTTCAGTGAGTGAACTACTTAAATGAGTGGGACGTCCTATTTCCCCTCGTATGAAGAAAGAAATTTTAGAAAACCTCAAGACTGCCAAACGACCTCAAGGGTTGACTGAAGATTTGCTTGCTCGTATTGCCGTTTGGTTCCGCTTGGGAAGCAGAGTCGACAGTACTATTGTCACCACAGTTTCTGCCGCTACCAGGACCACAAGCCGTCGGCTGGTTAAGTCAAGACTGGGTTCGAGAATCCTACTGATCACCCACTTCAAAGACATTCCTAAAATTCTAAAGGAAAAGATGAAGAAATTACTCGATACTACAACTGGTCTGCACCACGGGGAGCATACTCTTCCTCGACATACCGATTTTGCTGCTAGGACACCCCATCCTGAGGCATCATCATTAAAGAAAAAGGTATGGATACCCAAGGTCGCTGTACCAATACAGTCCAGTAAACCCGCAGAGCAAGATTATGGAATGAAGCCAAGGTCCAAAGTATCTGACATCGTCACAGGAATTGCTAATGAAATGGAAGAGGAAAAGGAGGAGGTCTAGCACGGTCCCCCAGATCTTAGAACAATCAAAGAATCAATGATCAAAGAAAAAGTTGAAAGGGGCTGAGATTTTTGAGTTGGCTCGGGAACACGGAGTTTCCATCGACAACAATGATGAAGATTTTGACTATAATTACTACCTTGAAGAGTATTTCATGGATGTACATGTCATTGAAACAAGAGCTGCTACATCTTCGTGCGAGGCTCAACCTCTCGTCGAAGAGAACGTCGTAGATGAGCTGCATAGGGCTATTCTCCTAAGGGATGAACAAGTCAGTCAACTAGAGAAAAGGATAGAAGAGATGGCCGCAGCCATGACCGCCATGGTCACCATTCAAGGGCAATCACAAGCACCGCAATTAACATCTCCAGATGTCAACCAACCAGAGGTAATACACATTACAGATGAAAGAAGAGAGGTTGCCTCGACAAACAAAGATGAGCAACAAAAGAAGGATTCTCCATCAGACGCTTTACCGGAGAAAGAATTTAAGCAAATGGTCGAGAAAGTTTGGGAGGCCTTAATCCAATCTAAGGGAGGTGCACCGATTCTAAAAGGTATACCTTACCCAGAAGACTTCGATGCTGTACCCTTCCCCATGGGTTTCGTGGCCCCAAACTTTAAAATATTTGATGGAACTGGAAATCCCAAAAAACTTCTGGCACACTTCCGAGCCAGTTGTGGAAACACAAGAAATAGCGAAGCCTTGATCTTCCAATAGTTCGTCAGCAGCTTGTCAGGAATCGCCTTCAATTGGTATGTCAATTTGCCCAACGAATAAGCAAAGACATTAGCCGAGTTGGAAAAATTTTTGTGAGAAGATTTGCCGGAGCGCAACATCATGTGTCTATAGGAAAACTTCTGGCACACTTCCGAGCCAGTTGTGGAAACACAAGAAATAGCGAAGCCTTGATCTTCCAATAGTTCGTCAGCAGCTTGTCAGGAATCGCCTTCAATTGGTATGTCAATTTGCCCAACGAATAAGCAAAGACATTAGCCGAGTTGGAAAAATTTTTGTGAGAAGATTTGCCGGAGCGCAACATCATGTGTCTATAGGAGAGCTCATGATGGAAAAGCAAAAGCCCAATGAGACTTTGGTGGATTACATCTTGAGGTGGTGAAACCTTAGCATGAAGTGTGAACCTGAGCTACAGGAACATCATGCGATTGAGATTTTACTCAAAAGCATTCATGACACAACAGCTTTCATGCTCAAGGGACTCACCATCAAATCCTTCGAGAAGCTACTCAGTAAAGCCAGCAGTCTTCAAGAAGAAATCAAACATATGGATTCACACAAGAAGTCCAAGGCAATCAGGAACAGTAGAGAATGTCGACAAAGGAAAATAGCCAATGAAGATATATGCAGAAAATCCTCATCAGCTTCATCACAGCAGGCTCAGAAACAGAATAGCCAATCCAACCAGTGACCACCTCAAGAAGGGTCATCTCAGACAGGGAATAAGAGAATATCTCTGGCAGAATGAAGCCCGAGGAAGTTTACAAGAAAGATCAACCAGATTTTTTAGAAGTTTGATGAAGAAGCCTGAGTTCAGACTACCAAAGCCAAAGTAGCCCAAGGAAGTTGACAAGAAAGATCAACCAAATCATTGCCCCTACCACCGATTTCTCGGACATACTATAGAAGAATGCTTCATCTTTAAGGATTGGCTCAAAAAGAATCTTAAAGAAGGGAATATAACAATTCTGAAAGATCTGAAAGATTCTGAAAGAATATTTAAAAGAACCTGAAAAAGGTTCTATAAATATGATTACGGTTGAGCAAATATATCTGATTGATTCATATACTGAAGAAGTTGGATGGAGTACAACTTGGGACAAACTCAAGAGGGTCCTAAATCAAATCCAGAATTCATCAAAACAATCTTCCACATACACTGGAAAAGATGGATGGAGTGCAGTTTGGAGAAAATCATTTAAGAAAATATTGAACCAAATCCAAAGCGCGTCAAAACAAACTTCCGTTTAGAGTCTTCAGTATGCCAAACCCGAGATAAAGATTTCACCACAAGATCCGTCATCATCAAAGACAAAGAAGAAGAAGAACACTACCACAAAGATTGATAGCACGGGGGGTATGGTAGGGGCTGGCTCTACTAGATTGGATCTCCAAACATACGAGCCCCTGACCTTCTATGATTATCTTTTTACCCCTCTGAGGTCTTATGAATATAATGATTATGATTTCGGCTACATTTTAATTATTTATAGTGATAACATAATCGATTATGACCAATCTAACTTCAATCTCGACTCCCAAAATGATCCTCAAATCGTACTTGAGTTTGATGAACTCGCTAACAAGACTGATAAAGACATCAACGTTACCAGCTACGATAGCACTGGAAATGAGGAGCCAATCCTCGAGCACCACGGTACACCGCTTGCCATCAACTTATAACTTTCCAATAAAGAAGAAACATAGGAAAATTAAACAAAGGTACCTCATGAAGAAGACATTACAGAAATAAAATTAAGGAGCGGGAAAGTGTTACCCTCGAGAACAGCTCCAGTGGATAAAGGAAAATAAATAGTAACTCGAGAAGAACTACCTCCACCTCCACCAGTGGAAGAACCATACAATCAAGTGAAAATTGGAGCACCACATAAAGTGGATTATAACATGCTAGCTCATCTTAAGAAATTATCGGCCTGATTAAGCATCTACGATGCTCTGATCCTATCAAAGAAGATGAGAGAAGCTCTGGTTACAACCTTGCTTGAACCTTGCTTGACTGCTTGACCCAGAGATTTGCTTAACTCAGTTGGCTAGCACATCCTCAGATGAAGTTTGCTCATTGAAAGAGTAGCATGGGGTGACCTTCATCGATGAATATTTGCTTTTTAGTACCGCCGACCACAACCGACCACTCTACATCTCTATTAACATCGGCAGATTTGTGTTGTCGACTTTTTAGTAGATCCTAGAGCATCACTCAACTTGATGAGTCTATGAACTTTGGCCTATTTGGACATTGAAGCTTATGAGCTTACGGATGGGAAAATGATGTTAAGAGGATTCAACGAAAAGGGAGAAAGAGCCCTTGGAACAATTACATTTTTTATGAAGGTTGGAGAACTAGCAACAACCGCCAAATTTCATATCATCGACGCCGAGACCTCTTTCAACGATCTACTTGGTCGACCATAGATTCATGAACACAACATGGTTCCATCATCTCTACAACAATGCATCAAGTACTACAAAGAAGGATAAGAACATTGCATCAAAGGAGATCTACAACCATTTTCAGTTCATGAAGTTAGCATTCATGAAGATGCTGCCTACTACGCGCCTTCAAAGAAAACTGTCTTCTCTCACAAATTTGCAATAAACAAAAGTAAAGATCCAGAAGAAGTACAATGGCAGGGCCATTCAACTCTACTTCATCGATCTTCCACTACTCTCTTACAACAAGTTGGTGGAGGTTATTTTAGTTCACACACCCGAGGTCGAGGCCGGGGACTTGAACAAGCAAGAACCAACTTAATCGTTGAACGGACTAGGCCAACCATTAGCATCGGTGATAAAAATAGTTCTAAAGAAGAAATAATGATGACAAAATAGAGGAAACCTCAATACGAGATATCCTTAGAAGATGTAGAGAAAAATAAATATGAGATGATGTACGATCGGATAAACCACTATGTGAATTCTATGACCCTTACTCCGATCCTCCCTCAAAAGGTCAAGAGTTTAGAGATCAAGGAAGTCTGTAATGTTGGTTTAAACCTGATCAAATTCTACCGTGCTTCTACGTCTACCAATCTTGAAAATCATGTAAATTTGGATGATGATCCTATTGAATTAATGGAATTGCCTTTTGGTTACTTTTTGCCTTACGTACAAAAGTTAATTCAACAAAGAAATTTGCCAAAACAAATGCCAAAAGATAAGTTACAACTTTTTGAAAAGTTATGGAGTGTTAAAAGTCGAACTCCCAATACAAAAGAGGGTCTCAAATTTGGTATAGTCAGACCGGTCGATGATTCAGAAATTTGTATAGTTTTTACTAGTGAATCGGGAGAGGACTGCCTCGATATAGAGGATGACTCTACTGATCAACTGATAGAAGATGCTCCGCCAAAATTTGAGGAGGAAATTAAAGCAATGGTTGATGAATTGAGGGAAATTAACCTCGAGATCTAAGAACGACCCCGACCTACATTTATAAGTTCTCTACTCAACGATGAAGAATCTCTATATTTGATCAAATTATTAATTGAATTCAAAGATTGCTTCGCATGAAGTTATGATGAAATGCCAAGGTTGTCTACAGAAGTTACAGTTCATAAACTCGGGGTAGATAAAAATATAACCCCAGTAAAACAAGCTCCAAGATAAATGCGCTTTGAAATAGAACAACAAGTCATTGCCAAGGTGAAGAAATTAATAGACGCTAACTTTGTAAAAGAAGAACAATAACCCACATGGTTAGCCACCCACATGGTTAGCCAATATTGTACCTGTCAAGAAGAAAAATGGATAAATTCATTTTTGTGTCGACTTTAGAGATCTATACAAAGCATGTCCGAAAGACGAGTTTCCACTAACCATATCAGAAATGATGTGGATAATGCTTCTACACATGAAATATTTTCTTTCATGGACAAATCATCGAGATACAACAAAATCAAGATGACTCCCGAGGATGCGAGGATGCAGCACTTACACCCTTTAGAACACCGATCAGAATTTTCTGTACACAATGATGTTGTTTGGGTTAAAGAACACCAGTGAAACATATCAACGAGCAATGACGAAAATTTTTGATGACCTTATTCACAATTAAGTAGAATGCTAGGTAGATGATTTGGTCATCAAAAGCAAATGAAAAATAGATCCGTTGTGTGATTTGAGGATTGTGTTCGAACGATTACGATAATATGAAATTAAAATGAATCCCTTAAAATGCGCCTTTGGCGTTACCTCTGGGAAGTTTCTAGCATTCATTGTCTGTCATTAGGGAATTGAGATCGACCCAGATAAGATTAAAGCTATCTTGGAAATGCCTCCTCCTAAAACCTTAAAACAACTACGTTCCTTTCAGGGGAAGTTGGCATATCTGAGATGCTTTATTTTTAATCTCTTAGGTAGGTGTCAGCCTTTCTCAGCATTAATTAAAAAGGATGCCAAATTCTTTTGGGAAGAGATATGTCAGTGGGCCTTTGAGGATGTTAAATAATATCTAATGACACCTCCTATTTTGGCAACCCCTATCCCAGGAAAACCCTAGATACTCTATACCACGACCCTAAATGACTCTCTTGGAGCCCTCTTGGCCCAAGTCAATGATGAGGGCAAAGAAAATGCACTCTACTACTTGAGTCGTCATCTGATACTAACGAAAGTAATGTATCCACCTATTGAGAAGCATTGTCTGGCATTAGTTTTCGCCGCCTAAATTCCTAGACATTACATGCTCTCTCATAAAATTACCCTAATTTTGAAAGTTAATCTGTTGCAATATTTGATGACCCGACCAACACTCTCCGGACATCTAGCAAGATGGTCGATGATATTATTGGAATTCGATATAAATTTTGTTCCCGTATGTGCTATCAATGGACAGATTCTAGCAAATTTTCTCGCTGCACACCCACTGCCAGCTGGTTCTCCTCTCAAAGATGAGTTCTCAAAGATAAGTTACCGGACAAGCAAATACTACAAATGAAATTCTCCAGTACGCAACGCTAGAAAATGTACTTCGACGACACTTCATCAGCCAGAAAAGATAAAGGATTAGGCACAGTTATACCAGGAAAAGCAGGGATCGGTTTGATCTTTATCACACTATATAAGGGTATGTTGAGGTTCCCATACAACCTGTCAAAGCCGTGCACCAAAAATGGAGCAGAACATGAAGCTTTAATCACTAGATTGGAATTTGCAATCCTCAATGGATATAACAAACGATATAACAAACATTACCATCTACAGTGACTCTCAACTCATCATTCAGCAAGTCATTGGACAATACAAAATTCTAAAACCAAGACTAGTAGAAAACCACTGATACGCGATGAAGCTACTGGAGCAAATCTCCCACGTGAATTTCTACTCGATTCCTCGGGGAGATAATGCCCATGTCGACGCTCTAGAAAAACTCGCTAAGGAGCTGGCATGCCCCCTGAAGGATTTCATTGAAATCACAGTACAAGGAAGACAAATTTTGTATCGAATCGACCACAACACTCTACACAAGCTCAGAAAAGAAAAAACAATGATTGCAGTTGAGGATATCATCAAAGATTGGCGCAAGCCATTAATAGAATATTTGCATACTGAAAAATTGCCGGAAGACAAGTCTGAAGCACATCACATTACAATGAGGGCTATGTCATATGCTTTAGTGGGTGATGTCCTTTACAGAAGATCGTTCAACCAGATGTGGCTACGATGCCTAAGCAAATTTGAAGCCAAAAATATTGTCAAAGAAGTACATGCCAGATTGTGTGGTGCTCACCAGTCAGGACCAAAAATGAAAATGAAGATTAAGAGACTCATATATTATTAGCCAGCAATGATGTCTGACTGCAAGGATACAGCCAGAAAATGCCACCAGTACCAAGTGCATGGGGTGGTCTTGCACCAACCTCTGAATGTGCTACACCCAACTGTTGCCTCGTGGCCATTCGAGTGTTGAGACATGAACATAATAGGTTTGATAGACCCTCTATTCTCCAAAGGACACAGGTTAATACTTGTAGCTACGGATTAATTCTCCAAATGGGCAGAGGTAGTACAGTTACAAGACGTTATAACACAGCACATTCTTCAATTCTTCAAAAGCTAAATTATCTACCGTTTTGGAGTACCGCGAAGAATAATTTCCGACAATGGGACAACCTTTAAAAGCACCAAAATCAACAATTTCATCAAAATACATGGGATGGATTGGAGATACTCTTCAATTTACTATCCCAGAGTAAATGGATTGGCTGAAGCCTTCAACAAAATATTGGTACAGATTTTAAAGAAAACACTGGATGAAAACAAAAGGGATTGGCACAACAAACTGTTAGAAGCTTTGTGGGCTACCGGACGACGTTTAGGACTTCCACTTAGTGTACACCCTACATGCTCGTGTACAGGTCCGAGGTTGTGCTACCATTAGAAATTCAGACGCCATCTATCAGAGTCGCAATCGCCAACCAACTCACAACAGAAGAAAATGCAAAGCTCAGGCTCAAGGAACTAGTGAGTCTGGAAGGAAAACAACTTGAAGCACAACAACATCTGGAACTTTACCAGGCAAAGATGGTACAAGATCATGACAAATTGGTCCACCCAAGGACATACCCAAGGACATTTAAATTAAATTGGTGAACTTGTCCTCGTACTCAAAAGGCCTATTCTTGCATGCTACAAGATAGGTGGAAAATTCAAGCCAACTTGGAAGGGACCATTTATCGTTGAAAATTTTTATGTAGGAGGAGCCTACTAGTTAGTAGACTTTCGAGGAGAAAGACCCATGCTACCAATCAACGGACGATATCTGAAGACATACTACGCAACCTGACATTGCTTGCCTTCGCTTGATTTGAAAGTTTGAAATTTTGATTATTTTGGGGTTATCTATGTGGCCAAACTTCTGTGACTGGGTCTAAAATTTTTGTAACCAAATTAACCTCAACATAATAAAAAAAATAGATTTTTCAAAATTACACACCTCAATTTTCTCTTTTCAAACTTAATATGCTACTAATTTAAACAAAATTCACACATAAATAAATGATCTCTTCACCAAAATAAAAAAAAAATTCCCTTAATAAATACTTTGTTTTGTTCTTGTTCACGCTAAGTTTAAGCCCACTAACATTTTTCCTGCCGTTTGTAGAGAAATGTCAGGCCAGAGGTTGACCTTCGCCTTTAAAGATGGTTGGATTCTCGCACTAAATGAAGAAATGGTGCCGCAGGGTGGCACTATAGATTTCAACATGGAGTTTAACCAAGTCGGCATAGATTACGAGGGGCCTTTAATGAATTTCGTCAGTCGGCGGGAAAAGGAAGGGCTGCCTTCACTACTAAGGGTGGCCACCAAAGACAGCGCGTCACTGAAACGAAAGAACGTGATGGTACAACAGGACCCAATGGAGGCGCAAAGCCGTTTACCATCCATGATAGCTACTTTGACCGGGGGCTTAGTTGCTGCTGATAATGAAGGAATACAATTTGCTCCACTGTGAAGAACACAACAAAGAAAAGCCATCCATTACAAATAGAGAGCTTTCTTACGAAAAGAGAAGAGACGTCAGAAAGAGGCAGACAACTTGCTCACTCCTATTCCCAAGGGACACATTTATGATCCGACCATGAAAGAGACCTCCTCCAGCCAGCCCACTACAGATGAGGAGCCCGAGTTTGTTACAAAGCCAAATATACTAACAACTTCAGATGTTCTGTGTACGGGTTGCCCTACCTACAATGCTGAAATACCTGCACGATCTTCAGTTACGAGGGCATTCGTGGAGTGCCCGGACTGCAATGTCCTACACCTACCAGCCTACAACACTATAGGACATTAGAGAGATATGCATCTACCGATGATGGATCTCAGACCCCTGATTACCTGATAGAGGCAGAGCCATATGTCCCAATGGATGCAGAGCCATATGTTCCGAGGGATACAGAGCCAAACATCCTGTCAGATGCAGAATCGTACATTTTGTTAGAGCCAGAGACAACACTAGCTTTGGTTCCCGCTGAAGTTCAAATGAGGGAATACCCACGACAACTGCCGACACCTAGTACGGTGGAAAACTATAAAATGAGCAAAGTAATAAAAAGTGACTTTGAGTTCTACGAAGTGGTACATGAAAAATTTATCAACATGTTGGAGGGATTAGAACTGTATGTCAGAGTCTTCTTAGAGACTGATGAACAAAGTATTCTTGACTGCATTTTTGACCTAAGGGATAGAGGTCAAGCAAGTTTACTCATGGAAAGAACATATTTTGAACCGAGAAAATGGATGCGAGGAAAATGAAGGATTACCATCCAGTGTGGCTACTACTACAACTTCACAAATAATAGATGGGGGAATCCTCCTGGGATCCTCAGACACGATCAAGTAGATCCACTACCGCCAATGATAAAGTGGATGATCAAGAGAATGGTTAGATGGAGTATTCTGCCCACTACTTGCATTTTAAATAGTTGTATTATCAACATCTAGGATGAGGGTGATTGCATTCCTCCACATATAGACCATCATGACTTCGTAAGACCTTTTTGTATGGTATCATTCATGAGTAAAAGCAACATCATATTTGGGAAAGAAATTAACATCGTTGGCCCTGATGAGTTCAGAGGCTCTGTGGAGATTCCCCTACCAGTTGGCTCAGTGCTTTTTCTTAAAGGCAACTGTGCAGACATTGCCAAGCATTGCATTCCAGGAGTGTGACACTGCAGGGTGTCCGTAACCTTTTGACGGATGGACGACAGCAAAATGCCGCACGGATTTCAGCCAAATCCAAAATTGGAGGAACTACTACCTTATGAGCTATGAGAGGGTTGCACCTCTTAGCACATGCAAAGGGAACTCTTGTAGGGAACTCTTGTCCTGTTGTCCTGAAGCGTGGCTTATAAGATTAGCTCGATCAGGAGCTCGTCACAGCAGGAACAGGAAGTCAGAGGATTCGTTTCTCCTTTACTACATTATAGCAATGTGATATGTATCAAAGATGCTCAGCCTATAATTTATACTTGCCGTGAAATATTTTGGATGTACTTTGATGCATTTTTGCATATTATACTTTTTGAGGCGTTGGCCTACACTTGATCTATAACATTTTGTTGAAGCAGATTAACGAAATTTCTTTTAGATTTGTGTCTTTTTGTCAATTGCCTTTTCTGCGATGGATGGAAGCCACGAACCTCACGTTGGTTCAAAATTACAACAAACAAAGAACAAAACGACAAACAAAAAATTTAACGAAAATAAAATTTAAACAAAAATAATCAACAAAAAAACAACAAAACAACTCTCTTTTTGAAAAATCAACCAACTAAAATCAAATTTAGAAAACATATTTTGAAAAATTAAATGTGATAAAAACAACAAGAAAAGAAAATAAATCTGTTGAGTGGATTCTCTCAACTTTGAGGTCTCTTACTCTTTGCTCGCGCAGCACAAATATCTTTGTCTACACTAATTCTCTTCATATCCCCGTGGAAATTCACATTTTGCACAAAAACTCACAAATTTTCACAAATCCTCTTCAACAATGTCACCCTTTGATACAACACATGCCTTTAAATTAAACACTACAAGCTCTATAGAATTCTCATTTTCGAATCAGTCCCTAATTTCTGATTCACACTTTCAAGGTCGGTCCTTACCTTCGGACGCTCTCTTTTGAGATTGATCACTACCTTTATATTCTCATTTTTGAATCAGTCCCTAATTTATGATTCACACTTTCGAGGTTGGTCCTTACCTTCTGACACTCTCTTTTGAGATTGATCCCTACCTTTCAATTCTCATTTTCAAAACATTTCTTAATCTTTGATTCACACTTTTGAGGTCAGTCCTTACCTTCCGATGCTCTCTTTTGAGATTGATCCCTACCGTTCAATTCTCATTATTGAATCAGTCCCTAATTTCTGATTGACACTTTTGAGGTTGGTCCTTACCTTCCGACGCTTGCTTTTGAGAATGATCACTACCTTTCAATTCTCATTTTTGAATCAGTCCCTAATTTTTTATTCACACTTTTAAGGTCAGTCCTTACCTTCCGATGCTCTCTTTTGAGATTGATCACAACCTTTCAATTTTCAATTC
>NW_018164471.1:4066-11005 GCF_001263595.1 Phalaenopsis equestris | reverse complement strand
CAGTCCCTAATTTCTGATTCACACTTTCAAGGTTGGTCTTTACCTTCTGAAGCTGTCGTTTGAGATTGATCACTACCTTTCAATTCCATTTTTGAATCAGTTCCTAATTTTTTATTCAAAATTTTGAGGCTGGTCCTTACCTTCCGATGCTCTCTTATGAATTGTTCACTACCTTTCAATTCTCGTTTTTGAATCAGTCCCTAATTTCTGATTCACACTTTCGAGTTCGGTCCTTACATTCCGACGCTCTCTTTTGAAATTGATTCATTCCTTTTAACTCACATTTTTGAATCAGTTCCTAATTTTTGATTCACACTTTTGAGGTTGGTCCTTACCTTTCGACGCTCTCTTTTAAGATTGAAAGATTGATCACTACCTTTCATTTCAAATCAGTCCCTAATTTTTGATTCGCACTTTTGAGGTCCGTCCTTACCTTCCAACGCTCTCTTTTGAGATTGATCCCTACATTTGAATTCTCCTTTTTGAATTTGTCCCTAATTTCTGATTCACACTTTCGAGGTCGGTCCTTACCTTCTAACGCTCTCTTTTGATATTGATCACTACCTTCTAATTCTCATTTTTGAATCAGTCCCTAATTTCTGATTCACACTTTCAAGGTTGGTCTTTACCTTCTGAAGCTGTCGTTTGAGATTGATCACTACCTTTCAATCTTTCAATTCTTCTCATTTTTAAATCAGTCCCTAATTTTTTTGATTCACACTTTCGAGGTTGGTCCTTACCTTTCGACGCTCTCTTTTGAATTTTTTTAAATTCTTAAGCGCAATATGAAATAAAACTTTTATTCACATTTTAAATTCTGATTCACAATTTAGAGGTCGGTCCTTACCTTCCGACGCTCTCTTTTGAGATTGATCCCTAACTTTCAATTCTTGTTTTTGAATTAGTCCCTAATTTATGATTCACACTTTTGAGGTCAGCCCTTACCTTCCGACGCTCGCTTTTGAGATTGATCCTTAACTTTCAATTCTCATTTTTGAATCAGTCCCAAATTTCTTATTCACCCTTTTGAGGTTAGTCCGAGGTCGGTCCCTACCTTCCGACGCTCTCTTCTGAGAATATCCTTAAATTTCCTCATTTTAGAATTAGTCCTTGAATCAATCCTTATCTTCTGATTCCTTTCCTTTTGAGGTCAGTCCTTAATTTCTGACATTCTCTTGTGATTGATTCTTAACTTTCAATCCTTATCCTGGAATTAGTCCCTAACTTCTGATTCCTCTCTTTTCATGATCAGTGCTTAACTACCGACCCTCTTCTGAAATTAATACCTTAATTTCAAATCCCACCCTAGGGTCAGCACTTACACACTGACTTCCATCCTCTACAAATTCCTAAAATCTAATGACTCATAACACACTCTCCAATCCCCAGCGAGAGTCCCTACTTCTTGACTTTGATCAAATATTCACCTGCTATATTCCCCAGGAAGCAAATAGCACTCACAATCCCACACTCCTACAACGTCTCTCAACTTAGGAGTTTGTATTGGTTTTTTTTTTTATCTCTCCGGTCAACGCCAATACGCGCGGTGTGCTTTGCCCAACACCCTACACCTATTGGGGGTCCATTTGTTGACCTCACTTTTGGTTGAGGTTTAGTTTTCCTGTTTAGTAGCTTAAGGTCTAGCCTTAGGACTTCCTGTAGACTATTCCTAGAAAAGTACGAAAGGAACCCTCTTTGTTAGAAATTCTAAACTCCTCTTTGCTTAACTTGAAGCTCTACATATTGGTCCTAACCTCTAGCACTTAGTAGGTGGGGTCATTATGAGGGAGCTCAATGAGAGTTCCCAGAGGACTGTTAGACCTTAGGGTTGACCCTGGGTGTTGGTCTAAAGCTAAGACACTCACCAGCAATCACCTCACTCACAACCACTCCCAAATATAAACCCAAAATTCTCTAAACTTGATCTCTTGATCCTTCGGGATACTCATGTAGATGGTCCCCTAAATCCACTGGCCCTAGGCTAGGGTTTTAGCTAAGACCACTACAAAAAGGACCCAAATGGGGTTTCCATTCGTCCATGGCTTATTTATGGTGGTTGGCACCCTAACTCTACCAAAATACCCAACTTAGCCTTTCGCCCCTAAACTCCCCCAAATTACCTGAGTACCCTTGAAACCCTAAATTTGGCCAAAATTTCCAAATTTACCCAAAATACCCAAATTTGTTCAAAATATCATTTCAAACCTTTTGAAAACATCCAAATTACCCAAAATCACCAAAAATTGTCAAATTACCAAAATACCCCTCCTTAGCCAAAAATTCTGAAAATTTGAGAGAATTCCAAAAACTCCGAAAACACTCTAAACATTCTCAATTTCACTTTTCTCAACTACCACATAACCCAATTTGGCCAATTTGACCATCTTTGACGAAAACCCCCAAATTTCCTTTAAAGGCTCAATTTCCCCAAATCCTTTAAAGGCTCAATTTCCGGCTCAATTTCCCCAAATCCACTTCAAATGTCCATCAAATTGGTCCCGATATCCCCCAATTTCAATCCTAAACCAAAATTCACCTTTCATATGACCAATCTGAACCAAATCCAAGCTCAATTGGCCCATTATTTGAGCCCAATTTTGACATAAATCAAAACCCCAAATTTTGGTCCTATGACTTGGTTCCACCAAATTGAACCGCATGGCCTACTCCATTGGTCACAATTCGGACCCTAAACTCTTCGTAACATTCTTAAACATCAAACTTGACCTTAAATTGGCATTGGTGAAGCCTCAATTTTATTTAATTTCAACCTAGGTCAAAATCCCCAAATTGGCTTTGCCTCCAAATTTCACCAAAATTGATTGCCTTAGCCCTAAAATTTCCATCCCATTCCTTCGTGAAAAATCTTTATAACATATCCCTTGATCGTTTGGACTATTCAATTGAGCAAAATTACAAGCCTAGATAAATCTAGACCCAAGTCTATCCCAACTTGAACAAATTGACCAAATTTGAAAAATCCTCCAAATTGACCCCCCAATGGAACTCAAAATCCTTTTCACCCTTCACCAAAATTGTTCAATACAATCATGTACATCAAATGCATCAATAAATTTGGTCAATTGACATGGCTAGCTCAGGCCAAACCCAAGTTTTGGTCATTGGAACCCACATTGGACCCATGTACTAAAATTAGCCTAACCACCCCAAAGTCACCAAATTAATGACTCCACAACCATTAGTTGGACTTTAGTGACCAAGATGAACCCCATAAAACTACCTAAGCTAAGACATGGACCAAAGGTCCCCTAAATCAAGGGATTTTGATTCCATATTTGCTTAAGCCTTGGATCTTTTTGCCAAAACTAAACCTCAACTCATTTAATTTTTGTGACATATTTCCCTGGCTCACCTGACCACCTAGCCACCTCCCCTGGCATGGCCGGCCAGTCTAGTGGCTGGAAAACACTAAAAATGTGATCCATCCCAATGGAATCAAACTAATTTCAAACCTATAGTCCACCTCATCAAAATAAAATGTTAGAGCCTCTCTGCCCTCCACCTAAGCATCACTTTTCACCCCCTAATTGGCCATGACAACAAGCCTAAAGACATTTTTATAAAAAAACTCTCCTACATGGCCATGGAAGGGGAGTTAAAATTTTCTCAGAGAGAGCCCTCCAAATTTCTTATAGAGACTCTTTGAGACCTCTTTAGCTCAAGCCAACCACTTTCCTCCACTGATTCCCACTATGGAAGCTCAATTTTGAGCTCAAACTTCTGCCTAAAATAAGGACAGAGCTCAATACACCTCCATAGTCCACCAAACTCAAATTAAACTTACCCACACCTTCACCACAGTGAATGAAGGAGAAGCCCCATCAAATCTCCCTTTCGCAGAGACCCTATCATAGTTCTGACCAACACCTGAAATCAAGCTTCGTCGAATTCATGCCTAGACCTTTCACCACAACAAGAGGCTAAATTCCTAGCCTCCTTGAACTCCAACAGAGGTGTCGTGTACCTCTAATTGAAACTTCCCTTCTCAGAGTAAAAGTATTGAACTCTCTTTCTTCTCGAGCCTATTTCGATTCTCCATTTTCTTAGGCTTAATTTCATGACATCTTAACCATATAGATATGTTCCTTTAGTCTAGACGAGCATTTAAAAAAAAATTCATTCAATTTGGTTGAGAAATGAGGGAGATATTAAGCCTTGAAGATGGACAGTTCTTGAGCTAGGCCATTGGGGACGATGATGGAGAATCGTTCGATCCCGCGTTTATCTCATCAACAAATGAGATCAAGCCGGACAGCGCTTCCTTACGCGAACCGCGGCCTAGTCACTGCTGAGGTGGATGGCGGTGTCAAATATGAGAGTGTCGCGTGGAGATTCGGAGCCACTGTAGGTTGACATGACGTCGCGCATTAAAATAGATAAATAGAGATTTAAATAATTCATAAAATGCTCCCTAACTTAAAAAATTCATATCTTGAAGTAGAAAAATCATAAAAATAAAATAACAATACCCTAGTTCTCAGTGAATAGAGGAGAACAATGTGGAAAGGGTTTGAAGTTTGTTTGATGCATATTTTATTTTTGATTAATTAAATATGATTTTGAGTTATTTAATTCTTCATGCATGTAGACATTTCACCATGACTTGAAATTTTAGCATGTTGTTGCCTCTGTCTTAAGAACATTCTCTCATGTTTCCAAACTCATAGGAGATCTTTAGACAAAGTTCTATATTTTTCAATTATATGTTTATTATTGGCATAAATTAATCATAATAATTAGCATGTAGCTTTGAAAATTCCAAGAAAATTTTGGAAGGTTTGCTATGACCAAAGAACCTTTTGAAAAATATTTCATAGATTAAGTCATTAAGAATGCACCTAATTTTCACAAACACTAAAACACAAAGAAAATTACTTTTATGTAACAAAAATATATAAATGACTTGATTTTTAATCTCCACTAAGATTCAAAGTTCAGAGAACTACCCATAAAAATTTCAAAACATTTAGAGCTCATTTAATGACATTTTTGACACTAAAATGATTTTTAATAATCAAAATATAACTTAAAAAATTATAAAAATGAGTTTTTAGAGTTCTCTATGATTAGATGGATTTTTTCAAAATAAAATGGTAAAATAAAAACTTCATTTTTAGCCTATTCCTAAATATTTTAGATAATTAAAAATGATAAAAATAAAAAAAAATAATAAAATTCATGAAAATGTTCTAAATTATTTCCCAAGCACTTAGGATCAATTGGAATATTTTTCTTCCTTTTCTAAGTGAAGGTATTGAATTTTAAAGTTTAAAATAATGTTTAAAGGCTAAAAATGGATTTTCACCAAAATAATTCCAATAAATCAAAGAAAAATTAGAAAAATGTAAAATTTGCTTCTCTAGGTTCTCTGAACTTAGGGAGACTTTTCAAAAATATAAGACTCAATTTTCCACACTTAAATTACTTTATATATAATAAATGCTCCACAAATAAAAAATAATTCTAATAATTCACAAACAAATCAATAAATCATGAAATTTGTTCCAAATTATTCTCTTATCTAAGTCTACCTCCAGCATAAAATTCAAGGGATTAGGCTTTGTCTTGGTCAAGTTATGGAATTTTATTTGAAAAATCCTATTTTTGCGTTAAAATAAATATGTAAATTAAATCAAATTTTGAAAAATCACATTTTCTCCTCTGATGTCATAATTGACCGATGAGTAAGGTAAGATGAAAATTCTAAAGTCATTTGAATTAAATTTTATAAGTTATGTAGTGATAGAGCCTTAGAGGCAAAAGTGTAATTTTGGAAATTGAGCCTTAATTAAACATTTAGGCTTAATTACATTTAGGCTTAATTCAAAGAGCAAAGAGAGAAAAGGGTAACCTCTGATTTTAACTAACTTATTTGGATGATTGAAATACAAGGGGATTAATTGGTAGAAAGCAATCTAACTTTTATTAATTAAAGGATAAATTTGTAACTTCCTTAAAAATATTAAAATTTGGAAGTCTAGTCAACCAAATGATCCTAGACTTAGGGGTATAGTTTTGGGTGTTAATAACTCACTAATTTAATACCGCTATTTAAGGATCAAATGATTTTCAAAAGTTTTAAAAAATAAATCATCATCACCTAAAATTTTAATCTCTTTCAAAAATAACTAAGACATCCACCAAAACCTTAAGGGCTTAATAGTGACCTAGGCTAAATCAAGTATGATTAAATGAAGATTAGAAAAGTGAACATAGCTAAAATTAAACACCTTTGGAACACTACAATCCCAAATTAAAAAAAATTGGCTAAATGTCTTTGATAGTGCTAACTTGCCTCTTCAAGGGTTTTTCAGCCACATAATTTACAAATTAAATAACAAACGATAATTACCCTACTCTTAGGGGTAATTGAAACATCTTCACTGAGCATTAAAATTATTTTTAGGATGGATTTATTAAACAACATAATAAGTTAAAATAAGCTCGAGGCTTTTCACCAGGCGGTGAGAGGGAAGCATGGACCTGCTTCTTTTTGCAGACCTGTTGGATATCTCGAAGGTCTACTAAACTTTATATGTTTTGCTTAGCAAAAATCATCCTTAATCAAACTAATAGGGACCCACCAAGATATGACATAAGGTTAGGTATGTCGTCAAAACCTTACTTTCCTACTTCGTATAAAATGTCTTGACATGCATTTTGAGTTTCAGGTGGTGGAGCAAGAAGAAATGCCAAGTACGCTTTTAGAGTTTACAACGTCGTCTTTCTTATACTTTCATACTGTACTGTTGACCTCACTTTTGATTGAGGTCTAGAAAACTTCTTTAGTAGCCTAGGTCTAGCCATAGGACTTTCCTATTGACTAGTCTTAGAAAATTAGAAGAGGTACCCCACCATTAGAAAATAAAAGGCTTTCTCTTTACTCAACTTGAAGTTTCACATATTGATCTTAACTTC
>NW_018164471.1:0-306 GCF_001263595.1 Phalaenopsis equestris | reverse complement strand
TTGCATAAAAATTTCAAAGTCATTTGTTTTGAAATTGACAAATTATGAAAGTTTGGACCCTTAGGGGCAAAATGGTAATTTTGAACATTTTGGCCTTAATGAACATTTAGGCTTAATACAAATAGGAAATGGGTAATTTCTGATATTAATTAACTCATTTGATGATTTTCAATCAAAAATGGGCTTAATTGGTAGAAACCCACCTCACTTTGCATACCCTCATTTTGCCAAATCACTTGGGCAAAATGATTTGCAACTCATTTGTCTTAATTGATAAAAAGATAATTCCCATAATTATTAAAATTT
>NW_018164470.1:307074-312737 GCF_001263595.1 Phalaenopsis equestris | reverse complement strand
CTCCTAGGGTTGAACGCCTAGGAGTTTGTTCAACCCTAAGCATACAGAGAGCTGGAAGCCTGGACGCCAGCCCCTAGGCGTCGAGGCATTGACAACTATTTTGGGTAGTTGTTGCAGTTCAAGTGTCAAGTCAAGAGTAAATCGTGTGCTGAAGGTGGGATTCGTGGATGCTAACTAGAAAAGCTTATAAATAGTCATGTATTGCTGCCTTGAAGAGAATTGATGAAGAATTGATATAAGATTGATGCTTTTGTGAGGGATTGAGGAGAGATTAATTACTTACGAGTTTTTCCTATTTTGGGAAACCATAGTTCTTCTTCTAAGTGTTGAGGGAGTGGTGTTCAACCAGGCAAGAGTGTGGAAATCAGGAGGATTGCTTCTTAAAGTTAAATTTGGTCATTGTAAAGGAGGAATAGCTAAGTATCTTTGTTTATTGCTTTGTGTATTTCTGTTGTAACAAAGATTTAGCGGATTTCTTTTGTGTTCAATGCAATTATTTGATAAAATCAGCGTGCTTCTTGGGTAAATCTTTAACTCTTCCTTACGATGATTAGGTAGGATGAATGGATGTGAAGTGTTATGTAATTTCTTTATTTTTAAATTGTGATGATTAACCTTATGAACTTTATTTATTTTTCATTCTGGCTAAGTAAATTGTTAAAATGTATTATGAACCATAAGACTTGGGAAAGCTATGGAAGAATCAACTAGGTTAATCACATTAAACTATGGGGTATAGATTGATATGTCTTGTGTGGTGATACAAACATTAAAGAAATATGCTTTGAAGGAACAGTTATGGGATTTAAAACTTAAATTCATTTCTATCCAAACTTATTTATGCACTTTGGAGAAGGTAAAGAAGATTGTTGCTCCTATTTATCACTAGATATTTTAGTACTTGCTATTTTAGTATTTGCAACTTTACATTTCATGTAATTCACTTAACTCATTACAAGGAAGAGCTTCTTAAGTATTTGTTATCTTTAAATCCAAATTGTTAAAAGTAGGATTAATTGAGTAGGATTTAAATTTGTTGTTAGTTATAACACAGTAGGTTAGAATTTTAGATTATAACAATTTCAACTTTTCAGGCTAGGATTTAGAACTAGTAAGCTAGAACTTTTCTTATTTTGAATTACCTCATTCTCTGTGGAATTGATATTCCGAACTCTAAAATCCAATATTATTGATACGACACATGCACTTGCATGAGCCCCCAGTGTGTGGTTGCACCTGGAAGTGATATCACACCTCAGTGACTTGGACACACATCCATAGAGAAGGAAGTCGTCGAGCTTACCGGCTTGCTATGAATGGTGTGAATGGTAATGTGATTGTGGATTACAATCCTCCTATGTTGAAATTTTTTTTTAATGTGGATCTCATTGGGTTACTGTTTATTTGATGTCAATCAAGGGACCCATATTTGTATTTTTTGGACATGATTAATGAGCTTACCGGCTTGATAATAAATGAAGATAAAACAAAGATTTAGTGAGTGGGTGCAAGGGACCCACTCACAATGTATACAACATACTCAAAATAGACAGAAAATAGTAGTAGTATACCTCAAAACCACGCGGTAAGCTAATAACCCAAATATCGCCTCAAAACCAAAAAAGCCGCAAATAAGACCATGAATAGCACCACCACGCCAAGAAGAGGTTAAACTAGGTGGGTTGGTTTTCCTCTTCTCCTCCCCCCCTAGTTCTAGGGAATAAGTCCAACAACAAACTATTATGAGGGCTTCCTTTCGAAACTACAAAACAGTCATCGTGCACTAGCATACCTTTTTTCTTTTTCTTAGGTTTTTGAACCTGTCATTCATCTTCCATGGAGAGCTTACCCTGGGCGGTATGCTGATCCACTTGGCCTTGCGTACTCTCTTCTCTAGCAATTGGTAGTTCCATTACAATTAGACAATCATCTAATACAACCAAATGATTAGTAGTGGTGTGAGAAAGGTCTGGTTGACCTGGTTGGGGAGGAACAGGCTGATAAGTTAGGTGTGTGTGTCTCATTGTATGTGCAGGTGTTGGATTTGTGCTCGGTTGATAAGCCGAGAAAAATAATCAAATGAAAGAATGAAAATAGTTGGGGAGAGAGGATCCTCCTGCTTAATACCCCTGAAGGCAGGAAAGAAACCATAAGCCTTGCCATTAGCAAGCACACTATAGTGATTGGTCTCCAACCACCTTTTAATGAGCATAAAAAAGTCATTCCTGAAGCCTTTAACAATCAAAACATTAAGAATAAAGTCCGAGCTAATACTATCAAAAGCCTTTTTTATGTCAAGTTTGATAACCATATTCCATCATCTACATTTTTTATCAAGATCTTCAAAGATTTCCTGGGCCAACAAAATATTATCAGTGATCTCCCTTCCTTATATATATCTATATATGTATGTATGTATGTATGTATATATATGTGTGTATATATATATCTGTATATATATACACACATATATATACATACATACATACATACATATATAGATATATATAAGGAAGGGAGATCACTGATAATATTTTGTTGGCCCAGGAAATCTTTGAAGATCTTGATAAAAAATGTAGATGATGGAATATGGTTATCAAACTTGACATAAAAAAGGCTTTTGATAGTATTAGCTCGGACTTTATTCTTAATGTTTTGATTGTTAAAGGCTTCAGGAATGACTTTTTTATGCTCATTAAAAGGTGGTTGGAGACCAATCACTATAGTGTGCTTGCTAATGGCAAGGCTTATGGTTTCTTTCCTGCCTTCAGGGGTATTAAGCAGGAGGATCCTCTCTCCCCAACTATTTTCATTCTTTCATTTGATTATTTTTCTCGGCTTATCAACCGAGCACAAATCCAACACCTGCACATACAATACTCTCACAATTATAAGATCTTAGTTAGCCACCTAGCTTATGCTGATGATGTTATTATCTTGACTAATGCAAGTAAAAATTTCGTTAAGGGCTTAATGAATATCTTAAAGGAATTTCAAAATTCTTCTAGCCTTCCTTTCAACAAATTTAAATGCTCTATATACTTTGGCAAATATGTTTCCAATCACATTGAAAGTTGGGCCACTGATTACACTGGTTATAAAAGTACTAAGCTCCTTATTAAATATCTTGGGGTGAATATTCTTAGGGGCAGAAGAAAGTAAAATCAATTTGATGAGGTGGAAGATAAAATTAAATCAAGGATTACGGATCGGAGAAACATTTTTTTATCTAATGGTGGTCGGCTCACCTTGCTTAAAAGTGTACTTTGCAGTTTGCCTCTTTATGCTTTGCATGTTATTAAGGCCAAAAAAGCACATTGAAAAAAATTGAAATTTTTTTTAATAAATTTCTCTGGCTTGGGTCTGGCTAATTTGGGCTAATTGGGCTAGAGTCTATATGCCTCGATCCTCTAGAGGTCTTGGATTTAAAACATTGCAGCAAATTGTTGATATCAATATATACAAGCTTTGGTTTAAATTTCGAGTGGAAAAGTCCCTTTGGGCTCAATTTTCTTATCATAAATATTATCATACTGCTCACCCATCTACTGTGACTTGGAAAACTGGTGATTCTAAACTTTGGAAGGTTATACTCCTTGCTAGAGTTGTTGCTACTCAATTTATTTTTTGGGAAGTTTGAGATGGCAAAATCTCCTTTTGGCATGACCATTTGGGCACTTCTGATCTTACTACCCTTCCACATTTAGATATTTCTTCAAACCTGTTGATTTTTGATGATTGTGATGGTGGGAATTGAAATATTAATATGTTAAGGTCCTTGGTGGGAGATTTAGCTCCTTCTATTTCTACTACCCCTATACATATAGGTGGAAGAGATAAATCTATGTGGAAATTAATTTCTACGATTCTGTTACTTAAATGTTATATAAAAATACTCATTGCTATCACAAATTGAAATGGAGCTCTTCCATATGGCATCATTTTATTTCTCCTTCGACGTCTTTTTTTCTCTAGAGATACTTACATTCCTCATTGCCTCTTGATGGCATACTTAAGCTGAAGGGACTGAAGTTGGCTTCTATTTGCTACTACTGTAAGAGAGAAGCTGAATCTTCCCATCATGCTAGGCATTTTCGGAATACTATCGGTGAGCTACTTGGTGTTTGCTGGCCTAGTCCCTTTAGTTTGAATAAACTATTAGAGGCTTGGCAAGGTGTCACCTCTCTTCCCTCTAAGATGAAATACTTTCCTTTAATGGTTCTTTGGTTCATCTGGCTTGCTAGAAATGATTATAAACATCACTCTTCTCCCCCCTCTCCTCCTACTACTACTTCTTTCATCATGGCTAATTTTTATAAAGCTACTAGAGCTATTAATAATGCTAATGCCACATCAATTTCAGATGGAAGGAAGAGACTTGTTTTGATCAGATGGTTACCACCTTTATCTGGGTGGCTTAAGGCCAACATAGATGCTAGTTCGTCTAATATAGCTGCTTGTGCTGGTGGTTTGTTTAGAGACAATAATGGGATTTGCCATGCTTTTATAAAGCTGCTAGAGCTATTAGTAATGCTAATGCCACATCTAATTCGGATGGAAGGAAGAGACCTGTTTTGGTCAGAAGGTTACCACCATTATCTTGGTGGTTTAAGGCCAACATTGATGCTAGTTGGTCTAATATAGCTACTTATGCTGGTGGTTTGTTTAGAGACTGTTATGGGCTTTTCCATGCTTTTTTTGCTTCACCTATTGTAGCCTCCACACCTCTTGAGGATGAATGTTATGTTGTTCTTTTGGCTTTAAAAGTCGCTGTCTCTTTTAATTTTAAATGTAGTATCATTGAGACTGACTCCCAATGTCTTTATGATATCCTCATCAAGAAGTCTGAGCTCGTCTGGAACATAACTTGTTTACTACAACGCATATATAATGTGATCAATAACAATCAACTTTAAATTCTCCTTACTTTCATTTATCGTGAGGGAAATACTCCTGCTGATTGACTTTCTAAGCTAAACTTAAATGAAGCCCTGGTTGACATTACCCCTCCTTTTCCCCTTAAAAGTTATATACTTAGTGATATGATGGACACTCCTTATTTAAGGAGCTAATGGAACCTTATGGTTAATTGTTTATGCTTTGTTGGGCCTGTTCTTTCTCAAGTCTCACGGTTTGTGGTGGGAATGCTAGTTTCTTCTATCTGGATTTTTGTTCTGTTACAGATTTTATTATGTCTTTTTTTTTTTGGACTGGACTTCTTTTGCGGCTAATGTTATTAAATGGTATACTTGATTGCCACCTCACTTGCTATACTGTTTTGCAAACCCTAACTCAATGGAGAGATTTTGCAAGTGTTATGAGAAGCATATCTGGATTAGGTTTATTTCACACTATTTGCCTCAAACCTTCCACCGAAGATCTACATGGTTGCGACATATTGCCTCTTATGGGTCAGACTCTGGTTGCTTTGAACGAAGATATTTTGGCTTTACAACTCTCACAACTAATTTTACAATGTTTTTATACATTCCTTTGGGTATTTTTTCTTGGATTGGTATACTTTATGTCGGGATACTTGTCTTTGAGATGTTATACCTTTTCGTCTTTTCTTTCTTTATTTCTTTGTGTGGATTTGTAATGCAAAAGGAAGAACCCCTAGGACGCTATATATTCCTTTTTGTTTTTAGTGGCGATCCTCTTTC
>NW_018164470.1:302754-306385 GCF_001263595.1 Phalaenopsis equestris | reverse complement strand
CATACATATATATATATATATATATATATATATGCGTGCATAGATTTATATATTTGTATATGTATGTATATATATAAAATCAATCATCAGGGATCAGCCGACTTGAACCATGTTAAAATTCAAAATAAAGAACAAAAAATCATTCCTCCTCGAAAGTTACTAAAAATGTAGGGATAATTTAATAAAAACCATCCAAAACATTAATATTTACAAATTAACCAGCGAGTTAATTTTCTTAAAACTACCCGAATCAATGAAATTATTTACACGTGCCACAATCAAACTAATGAAAATTTGATAAAAATAAAAAAAATATGGGTTGGGGTTCTACCATGAATTTTGATATTCGAGTAAGAATTTGAAAAGTGGACGAGAGAGGTTGGTTGATTTTCAAATAGCAAGTTTGGGCTGATCTCTATGTAATTGCCCCTAAATATATAATGAATCTAATTTGCATGGGAGTTTATTATTACCAACCTCAAAGCTAAAATGATCACCATCGTTAGATTTACCATCTGAAATCACCATCACTAGCTATTTAATAGAATTCCTATAATGAACTTGATTATAACTCCAGATCAGAACTAAAAAAGATGATGTTGGCCAATTGGAAACGCTGGTTTGAGCAAGATTATCAGAATAACATGAACTATGAATTAAAATCAAGTAGGAACTCAAATAGCAGTATATAAATTGCAGTGCTAGACCCTACTTGTAAGCGTAAGAACATCAGATACATAGATATAATTAAGCAGTTGGCATGCAGATAATAAGAGATCAGGCGAGACGTAGATCATGAGGGACATATCCAACTCCCTGAAGGTTCGGCTGGCTTGGTTGGGTACGAAATGAATACAAGTAGGAAGCCCCATTTCCAAGTGCAAGCGCGCCATCATAGTTGTTTGGATCATCATCCACGTAGTAGACGGCGTGCTCAGTTTCCTGCATCCATATGAGAGTTGGTCAGGTATTGTTCCTGCTTCATTTTCTATGGAAGTAATTAGGAGGATTAAAATGATGATGATTTCAAGGAAAGTTTATGCTTACCAGCTCCCGGAGTAAGTTCCTGTGGGTTTCTTGAGAGTTTTTCAACTGCATAAAATGTGGGGCAATGAAGAAAAAAAATGGGAACACTGTTTTTACGTAGAAATAAAGAGGAAAATGACTATGTATGTGGCTAGGAGTGAATAGTGGGAAATATAGAAAAATTAAGAGCTTGTTAGGCTTCAATTTTGGTTTTTATTTTTATTTTATATTTTATTTGTTGAAATATGTTTGGTTAGTATGATTTTTATATGTTGTTATTTTATGTTCTTAAAAATAATTTTTTTTAATTACTAGAAACACCAAGAAGTGGTTTTTTTTGAGTTTTTGAAAACAACTATCATGATCACACATGCTTTAATTCAATTAAGAGAAAACATAAGCAAACAAAATGAAATTAAAATGTATAAAACAGATAATAGAAGTTATCCCAAGCATGGCCTAGTAAGTACAAGATGGAAATACTTCAATTTATGAGATGTGATGCAAATATAGGAATGTAGGATAAAATCTTATCTAAAAATTGAAAAAAATATATGAGTAAAGTAAGAGAGAATATTACATTATGCACACACACTCAAAAGAAGCCAAAATAACTTAGGAAAAAATGAAAAAAAAAATCTCACATTATATTGGATGCATATTTTTTCATAGGCATGTAATAATCAAACAAAATAGAAATTAAAATTAAAAGTTGCTGAACAAAAAGATTTAACCAAAGTTTAGCATATGAATTATACTCAAAAATTTGAATTTCCAATTATCTTTCTGATCATTTTAATACCATTTTTTTGGCAGTCATATTTTGGTTCTTATAAAATCTAAGTTGCATAATAACCTATTTGTAAGAAGTTTAAAAACTGTGTGTCGGCATCCCAGCTACATCTAGCTAGTTCCAATGCCATGCCTCCCCTTTTACCCTTTATCACTTAGTTGTTCTCCTTTTATTGATTGCCAATCTATTGATCAACATGGTAAATTGTACTCTCTTCATGACCAAATGACACTTGAGTCATTGCCAATTCAAGCCAAGTAGAGAATGTACTTAATTACATTTGATTTAGCTCGTGAGAAATATATACAAAGAGGTAATTGCTCCATCCATGAAGTCAACTACTAGGATTCATATCCCTAAATTCATGCTAAAATTGAGGACAATTTAGGATTGGAAATCATTCCTTGCTTTTCCCATGGCAAATAATCTTTGACATCATGAGACTATCATGCTAGCTGCACAATCATTCTCTTATTTTTATATCTAATAATATTAGATCAACAAATGATTCTTCACTGGATCACTTAAACTATTTTAAGCTATTTTCCAAATCATCATGGAAGAAAAAAAAAAATTTGTGGAGTCCTCTTACTTCACACCAGCTATAGATAAATAACTCAAGGGATGTGGTGCATCTGAATGGAAAACTGGGTATTTTTTAGTGTCTGTTATTTTTCCAACTTTTCTATTTTTGTTCTATTAAATTTAAATTTTACTGTTTCTCATGGGGCTAAGGTTCCCATTTTATTAGATGTTGCTTGGTCTGATCTACTTTTTAGATGTACGTAATGAACTTTTCTTCTGTAATTGAGGAGATCAACTCTTTTGTAATCTATACTTCATTAAGGAATATTTACCTTTACTTTAAAATTTGATGCTATCTTTTAACTAAAGGACACGCCAACATGTATGAATGTATGGATTGTTCATGAATCTATAAAAAATTAAGTAGGTGATTTTAAAAATTAAATTTATTTAAATGTTAAATTAAAAAGATTAAAAAAATGACAAATTTTAAAGCATATATAGAGAACCACCTAAAGTTCCAACTAAATAAGCAAAATGATTTTTCATTATTTACATTGATGGAATGAGCCTCAATATGAATATCGGGGCTCATTACTTCAACTATCCACTTGTTCTTTGAAGGAATCTCTTAATTTTTTAGAGGGTATATAAGACATGCCCAGTAAAGCTTACAAGTAAACCAGATATGGAGATGGCGACTAGGTTTTTTTTTTTAACTATATCTAAATATAATAACTTTTTAGTTAAAAGCTTAAGAAATATTGTTATAAATGCATTTATATAGCTTACAATATATTATGTAAATAAAAAAATTAATTTTTTTTTTAAATATTTTGAAGAGTTTTAAGAATTTTCATCAATCATGCTTTGGAGCAAATGTTGAAACTTCAAAAGTCATGTTGAAACTACAAAAAAATGAAGACACCTATCTCATTTCTCATTAAAACTTAAATATTATAAAATACTCATTAAATGATAATGTCTAGCCCACTTTTGTGGTTGAAACTTTAAAAGGTACTAAACTTTGATATTCTTTATGACTCGCCAAACTCTTCTTAACCTAAAGGATCAGATGTTGTAAATAATTATATATGATAATCACTACACTATAATAATATTGATAAATCCCATTTTTGTCATCCTACTACCATAATGGTGGTGTCAGAGAAGAATTCCATCCATAATGATAACAAATATGTTATACACCAACACCTAATAATCCATATGAAAGAATTTTCTCCTACTTTCGTAAAATGTAACACCATAACGGATAAATTAAACATG
>NW_018164470.1:300578-302654 GCF_001263595.1 Phalaenopsis equestris | reverse complement strand
TTTTTAAGCCAAATAAAAGCTTCTAATGAAAATCCAAATAATAATAATAATTGATTAATGTTAATTTTAATATAAAAGAAAAGGTTGAGATTATAAACATAGCATTAATAATCAAAATTTAATATTAATAATAGTTAATGAAGTAATTAATCAACTCCGTAATATAAACAAATGTCATATATAATAATATAAATTTAAAAGATTAAGAAATAAATTTGTAAGCTAAATTTTATGTAATTAAAAATAATGGTTTTGGAAACAATGAAACAAGAATCCAAGAAAAAAATCATTCATACATATTTACAAAGAAAATAAGATGTTATTTTCATTATAAATATTTTGAACATATAATACAGATTTTATATTAAAAAGAGTATTGTAAAAAAAATATTTAACAAAATTGTAGACGTGAATGAATACTTTCAATACATATTAAGTAAACTAAACTTGGAGTTTGGCATCCTAAAGTTTATTCTTAACTATCACCTAACATATGAAATATAATAATTAAAATGATAGTAAAAAAAGTGAATCAAGGCATTTTTATACTTACAAGAAAGTGAAATGGTGTAGTAAAGTTTAGAAGCTAATGCGTCTATGATTTACTTAAATTAAGAGAAAAAATATTTCATGATCCAAAAAAGCAGCAAAAAAGGTTGTACTAACACAATGAAAAATTCCCTAAAAATGGTAACCCTATCCACTAAAATTTTAAAGAACTTACCATATGTGAAGCCAGTATCCAATAGTTGAAAAGTATTTTAATCATAAATATGCTCTTTTAAATGTATTTTTTGCCAGAACTACATTTCCATTTTTTATGATGTCAAGTTGAATAAAGATGGACATCATCATGAAATATAGAATTCTATTACATAAACTCTAGTTTATTCAAGCTTTTGAAAATCTTAGGAGGATTACTTGGAATAAAAATTAAGGAGCAATATGAATATATTATGATCTTGATAGAGGATGCAAGAGATAGAAGCAAAAAAAGCTCCCCCAAAATATTTCATTATATGTACAATGATGATATAATTACGTTTAGAGTATCAGGCATTTCAAAAGCTTTGTTAAAGAGTTGAATAAATATCTATCGATTAACAATAACACTTTTAGCATGTTTATTTGAATGAATTAAGGATTGAGTCCCTAAAAGTTGAATGAAGTTAATTAGAAGATAAAAGAGAAAAAGACATAAATAATCATGTTTGTTAAAACAACATAAGAATAATGGTCATATTACAAAAGTATAAAAACTTTTATAAATTTTATTACCATTGAGATTATAGGATCAACAATGGATACCACTTGCTAAACAATTGGCAATGATTATAAAATTTTAGAAGTTTTCAAACAACATATTATACTTTAAATAAAAATAATTTAATCCAGCCTAAGAAAAAGCTTAGAAATTGTTTTGCTCTATGTCAGTAAGTACTATTTAATTGTCTATTTTGATTAAAAGAGTAGTCAGAACATTAGCCTAAACTGATTTATTTAGCATTGAAGCTTGTGTAGAAAACACACTTTTAGTAAGATGGCGAACAAAAAAAATTAATAATAATATCATGACAAAAGTAGTTAATTATTTATCAAAAAGATTAAAATTTACAGGCAATTTGTAACACTTTTGAAAAACCACAAAACATCCAATGCCTCTTTTATGAATATCTCAAAGTAATTTTTCATACCATTAAATTCCAACATTGCATTACTTTTATTAGGTTCTATTAATTTAAGAATTTAGTAATGATGAGAGAGGGCTATTAATGATCTGTTCAAAGCTTGTTGATCCTAAAGCAAAAAAAAGGGAAACTATAGATTATTATTATGAAAAATAAGATTTAGGAGATGAGGCTTGCTACGAACAAAAAGATGAGACTTTTATGACATCTTGATACCCATCATAGAAGCTTATGATTTTATAGTTGATAGAGAAGCAAAACTTGAGATGATCAAAGTGGGCCTAGTAAAGTTCAACTGTATTCCCACCTCTCTACAAGAGCAAAAATAGTTGATGCGTGAAGTTTCAAAAATTAAAAGCCTCGATACTATACTAGTACAAAAAGTTAT